>NW_028234387.1:0-2095 GCF_963921425.1 Dryas octopetala | reverse complement strand
GAAATTGAAATTTCGACGAAATCATCCCGAAATTTTAGCAAATATGGGTTTCGATTCGACACCCCTAAAAATCGAAATTTTCGGCGAAATTTCGCCGAAAACTTCGAAATTTAACACCTTGGTTAGAAGTTAACTAAGGATTACATCAGTTTCCCAAATATTTGGACCCGGTGAAGTAGAGAGCTGCAAATTGGATTTGTATTGTGGATATCAAGCTGAGCAAAGAATTCCAGGTAGGGGGAATCTCACACCCTGCTAGTGGCCCTATTTTACTGCATGTATTATGCTAGTATATACTGAATGCATGAGAAATTTGCATAGATTGTGATTGTCATATGTGGTGTGGTTTTTATCTTATATTGTCCTCCGGATGCGGTTATGCAGTTAGACTGGTAGCAGTCAATTTATCTTCGCGTCCAGTCTAAAGTTGTAGTAACCAGGAATAGATACTCTCGTTACCAAATCTGTTTTTACTGATAATCTAGGTAGGGTGGTAGTTGACCAATTTTGAGTTCGGTCATCAGGTATTGTATTAGAACGTTTCAAAATGTTTTTAATGATTGTTTGAGCATGCAAATGGTTTCGAACTGATATTGATTCTCTGGTTGCGCATTGTGCTATTTTGATGTGTTTCACTAACTATTTAGTATAAATATATTCGTACTATCTTAAAACCTAGCCAGGATTCCCTGATGGGAAACTATGATCGTATGTGATGTTTACCCCCTACCACTACAACAAAAAGGGCTATGATAGCATTTAATTATAGCATTTTTTCAATTGTGCTATTATATACAATATAATAATAGCATCATTTGAAAAAAACGCTACAGAAACAAGCCCATCTAAATTATACACGAGCGGCAAATGAAAGTAAAGGCCCGGGCTGAGGAAAGTAAAGGAAAGTGAATTCCCTTTCTTCGTTTTACTCTCCTTCTTTGAGAAAGTGACGATTTCTCCAGTATGACACACGATGGTCTTACTCTCCTTCTCCTTCAGCCATGGGTAAGCATATTTACTTCTTCTATTTGTCTTGCCTATCCTCTTCCTCTTCCTCCTCCCTATTTCTCTTTCATGGGTATTTCAATTTTGGGTTAGGGTTAGGGATTTTTTATCAATCAATTTCTCTATGCCTCTAATTAATTTCTCTATGTATTTCAGTTTTGGGTTAGGGAAGAAGTTTTCAGTGACTTCAGGGATGTGGGTCTCTTTCATCTCATTGACATTGGTTTGTCCTCTTTCTTCTTTTATAAATCTATATGCGTTCATATGTGCATGTGGGTCTCTTTCAATTTCCTCCTCATGGGTTTACTCTTTTTTTATTTATTTATAATTTTTGCAGACTTTCACAAATTGTTCCAGCAGTACAATCCTGGTGGATTAGCTTTGCGTTTTTCAGAGTTGTGATTTTGGGTGGCTCGAGTGAGGGATTCAAACTCACTAGATTGTAGGTTCAGAATTCAGACTTGTGTTTTTGACATTATATTTAGATTAGAAATTTATGAACTCGTACATGGTTTGTGATTTTGAAATTTAAATGTTGGTGTTTTTAGCTTGAGTTTGAAACCAAAGTATGAAACCTGCACATCTCAGTCTGCCATTTGTTTTCAATTTATGAAAGTTTATACCTAGTGATGTACTTGTTAGGTTTAACAAGCAAACGATTGATTGTTCGACTTTTATTTTCTGAAAATGCAGTTGGGACATAAGCTTGTAGAAAAGGGTATCATATACTTATGTTGCTTACCCTTCATGAACATTTGATTTTTCATGTGTATGACTTTGATTGTTGGCCGGAGTAAAGAGTCGTTTGTGTTTCTTTTGAATTTCTAATTGTTGGGTTTTATTTATAATGTGAATTTGATAAAAAGAAGTTGTGCCCCTGTGTGTTGCGTGTTAAAGCCTCAAAACTTAAATGAGTACGTTAATTCTAAAATGATTTACAGATTTTTATCAGTGGAATTTTGGGAATGAATTGGCTTGATTTCTACCTTTGTTATTAGTATAAGCTTATGGAATAATGGAAAACAATTGTACATTTAATGAAACTTTTTTCTGCATCACAAAGAGCTAATCTTGTAAATATTTTAAGAAT
>NC_141374.1:19995563-20033063 GCF_963921425.1 Dryas octopetala | reverse complement strand
CACATTTACCACCCAAAAATTTTTTTACAATTTCACACTTCACATCCACTTTCTTCTTAAATTATATAATTCTTCTCCTAAATTTCTATTTTCTCCTTCTAATATTTTTTTATAAAATAAATAATCATTTTCTTACTACCTAAATTTAAGGAGTAAAATTTCGGTTTCAAAGAAATTTTCGATGAAAATTTCGTCGGAAATTTCGATTTCGACAAAAGTACACAAAATCGATGCAAATTGCAATCAAAATATGAAAATTTTTAATGAAGCTTAACCCTATGTTTATTTAACATATTATCTACTATTATATTGCACAAACTAAATTATATAGTACGTTTCATATGATATAAGGTCAATATAATTCGCGCCGGAGGCAAATACTGTTAATACTTCACTAATAAATAATTACATAAATAACTCCTCAATTTTATTTATACTATAATATTGCATCATAAATTACATAAATAATCACTACAATATACACCTTCTATAAGCTTCAACATCTTCATCGTCTTTAATTTCCTCATGTGCAAACAAGGTGTGCTGCGAACCATAATCACCACCCCATCATACTTTTCCAAAATAATTTTTTCTAATAACAAAAAGGCATACATAATAATTGAATAATTCTATAATTCTTTAAGGGGAAATTACAGATTTGGTCCACTTATTTTATACCTAGTTCAATTTTGGTCCACGATCTTTTTTAAGTTCTGTTTTGGTCCACTAATTGTTTCATTTGTTCAATAAAGGTCCAGATTTGTGACTTTAAATCTTTTGGGTTGTGTTTTCTTCAATTATAATTGAAGTATAAGTTATATTTCATCATTTCTTAGTCATAAAAACAAATTTGGAGTATTATAATCTAAGAGAATTGAGATTTGGTGAAATTTGAAAAATTGGCAGTTTTGGGTACCCTACTTTAGGGTCAATTATCTTGAGTTTTATAACTCCAATTTGAATGATCTTTATATGGTTGTAAAGAAGAAATGCATAGCTTTAAAACAAGTATATATTTGCTGAATTTGGGTGAGATTTGATAGGGTAAAAAGCAGGCCAAATTTGAGAAAACAAATCTGGACCTTTATTGAACAAGTCAAACAATTAGTGGACCAAAACAGAACTTAAAAAAGATTGTGGACCAAAATTGAACTAGGTATAAAATAACTGGACTAAATCTGTAATTTTCTCATTCTTTAATCATTCATGGATTAATTGTATAATTTGTATTACATAATTTATATTAATATTAAGAGGATATAGTTATATGCACACTATTAATATATGCACACATAACTCTAAAACTTCATATGCCATTTTATTATAATATTCCATTTTATGTTAGCTTACTTATTAATGTCAGCATATACTTGTAATTCTGTATGTGCATATAAGTTATATAACTTAACACTCATTTCGGAACTTTTACAAAAATTAAATTAAACAAAATATAAAAACACATCAACATCCATTTCCTGGCGTCATCAATTGCAACATCTAAAAAATTCCCTTACATCAACAACACTTGTGGGGCCTACCATGCGTTTCCTGTCAACTTGTTCATATAAGATAACCACTTTCCTTTCTTTACTTGTTACCAACACAAACTCTGCTCATCATAGATCAAACACTTTATCTTTCTTTATATTTTCTCTTCACTTCTCTCTTTTCATTTTCTTCTTCATCACCTTCATCAGGGTTTCAATCAGGGTTTCAATTGGGGTTTCAATTGGGGTTTCAATCAGGGTTTCCATTGGGGTTTCGATTGGGATTTCAATTGGGGTTTAAATTGGGGTTTGGATTGGGGTTTCAATCAGGGTTTTAATTGGAGTTTCAATCAGGGTTTCAATTGGGGTTTCAATTGTTCTTTCGATTGGGGTTTCAATTAGGGTTTCAATTGGGGTTTCCATTGGGGTTTCAATCAGGGTTTCAATTGGGGTTTCCATTGGGGTTTCGGGTTTAGGGTTTCAATTGGGGTTTCAATTGGGGTTTCAATTGGGGTTTCCATTGGGGTTTCGGGTTTAGGGTTTCAATTGGGGTTTCAATTAGGATTTCGATTGGGGTTTCAATTGGGGTTTCAATTAGGGTTTCGATTGGGGTTTCGATTGGGGTTTCAATTCGAGTTTCAATTGGGGTTTCGATTGGGGTTTCAATCGTGGTTTCGATTGGGGTTTCAATTGGGGTTTCAATCGTGGTTTCAATCAGGGTTTCAATTGGGGTTTCGATTGTGGTTTCAATTAGGGTTTCGATTGGGGTTTCGATTGGGGTTTCAATCATGCTTTCAATTGGGGCTTCAATTAGGGTTTCGATTGGGGTTTCAATTAGGGTTTCGATTGGGGTTTCAATTAAGGTTTCAATCATGGTTTCAATTGGGGCTTCAATTAGGGTTTACATTGGGGTTTCAATTAGGGTTTCAATTGGGGTTTCCATTAGGGTTTCAATTGGGGTTTCCATTAGGGTTTCAATTGGGGTTTCCATTAGGGTTTCAATTGGGGTTTCCATTAGGGTTTCAATTGGGGTTTCCATTAGGGTTTCAATTGGGGTTTCCATTAGGGTTTCAATTGGGGTTTCGATTGGGGTTTCGATTGGGGTTTGAATTAGGGTTTAGATTGGGGTTTCAATTAGGGTTTCAATTGGGGTTTCGATTGGGGTTTCAATCATGCTTTCAATTGGGGCTTCAATTAGGGTTTCCATTGGGGTTTCAATTAGGGTTTCGATTGGGGTTTCAATTAAGGTTTCAATCATGGTTTCAATTGGGGCTTCAATTAGGGTTTACATTGGGGTTTCAATTAGGGTTTCAATTGGGGTTTCCATTAGGGTTTCAATTGGGGTTTCCATTAGGGTTTCAATTGGGGTTTCCATTAGGGTTTCAATTGGGGTTTCGATTGGGGTGTCAATTGGGGTTTGAATTGGGGTTTCGATTGGGGTTTGAATTAGGGTTTAGATTGGGGTTTCAATTAGGGTTTCAATTGGGGTTTCGATTGGGGTTTCAATTAGGGTTTCGATTGGGGTTTCAATCAGGGCTTCAATCAGGGTTTCAATCATGGTTTCAATTCGGGTTTTAATTAAGGTTTCGATTGGGGTTTTAATCGTGGTTTCAATCAGGGTTTCAATTGGGGTTTCAATCAGGGTTCCTATTGGGGTTTCAATCATGGTTTTAATTGGGGCTTTAATTAGGGTTCCTATTGGGGTTTCAATCATGGTTTTAATTGGGCCTTTAATTAGGGTTTCGATTGGGGTTTCAATTAGGTTTTCCATTAGGGTTTCCATCAAGGTTTCAATTAGGGTTTCCATCAAGGTTTCAATTAGGGTTTCAATCATGGTTTCGGTTAGGGTTTCAATCAGGGTTTCAGTAAGGGTTTCAATTAGAGTTTCACACAGGGTTTCAATTATATTCCTCATTAGGGTTTCGATCTAGCTTACATTTACAGTTATAATTAGGATTCTAATCAACATTCAGATTAGGGTTTCGATCTGCGTTACATTTACAGTTACAATTAGGCTTTTGAAACCCTGATTCTAACCCCCTAATTGAAACTCTTATCGTAACCTTAATCGAAACCCTTATAGGAAGCCCAATCAACCCCCTAATTGAAACTCTTATCGTAACCTTAATCGAAACCCTTATAGGAAGCCCAATCAACCCCCTAATTGTAACCCTGATCGAAACAATAATTAGAACCCTAAACGCAACACTAATCAAAACCCTAATCATAACCCTTATCGAAACCCTAATTACAACCCTAAACATAACACTAATCGGAACCCCAATTAAAACGCTAATCGTTACCTTGATCAAAACCTAATCGTAACCTTGATCTAAACCTACAACTTAACCCTGAATGCAACCCCGATCGAAACCCTAATCGAAACACTAATCATAACCTCAACGTAAACCTAATTGAAACCCTAATTGTAACCCTAAATATAACCCTAATCGTAACCCTAAATATAACTCTAATGGAAATCCTAATCTTAACCCTAATCGAAACACTGATCATAACCCTCAAGGTAACCCTAATTAAAACCCTTACCTTAACCCTCAACATAACCTTAATCAAAACCCTTATCGTAATCCAAATCTAAAACCTAATTGGAACACTAATCTTAACCCTCAACGGAACCCTGATCTAAAGCCTAATCGAAACCCCAATCGTAACATAAATTCTAACCATGATCATAAAGCCGATTGGTGATATAACCTGTCCCTCTTCTGGCTGTACGTAAGAACCACAAACACAAAAGGCTGTCCCCATTGTAGCCGTGCAGTATACAACAGAGGAGAAGACCAAGGCAAAGCATCATGGCTTCTAAGTTTGCATCATGTTGCCCCCATTGTGGTAAGCTTTGCACTTCGGCCTCTCAAATTTCTGCTTCTCCTTTGTTTGTCCTAGCCTCTTGGCTTGACTTATAATTTGAATTTCCTACTGATTTTCTTAGGAAGTCTAATGCCTAATGGGGTTACCATGAATTCGCATATTATAGCATGCCAAGCTTTTGACATAATAAAAGAAACTGGCTCTTCGACACAAAGAAAAAAGAAAGAAACTGGCTCTTCGGCCCAAACAAAAAAGAAAGAAACTGGCTTATGTCTTTCTAATAACAAGGATGAGAATTTCGGAGAGTGGTTTTCTGAGGTATACCTGTCTTTATTTTTTATTTTCTGGGTTATTTTCATAAATCTCTTTTACGAAATAAGTAACATGTTCAATTGTTCTCTGCAGGTTGTTGTTTGTGGTGAGATGATTGAATATTATGATATCTCTGGTTGTTATATTTTACTGCCATGGACAAGTCACATTTGGAAGACCATGAGAGTAAGCATTGTTTTTCTTCGTATTTAGTCACACAATCATATTGTCAATCGTGTCTTCCCCCTTCTTTGCTATTTGAATTAGTGAACTACCATTCGTTGTTAGCATCCTTTATACACCTTTCCAGTCCAGTCCTTAAGTTCTGAATATTATCTACCTCTTTTGACTTTTAATACTTTCCCAACTTATGCTTTCATAATTTTTTATTCATTTTAAAAGTTTGCCATGATAACTTCAACTCCATCACAGTTGATCACTTTCCAATGCTGTTAATTTGTAGGAATTTTTCAATGCACAAATAAAGAAATTAAATATACAAGAATACCTCTTCCCCATGTTTGTAACTTCTGCTGCTCTGGAACGAGAGAAGGATCATATAGACGGTTTTGCTCCAGAGGTTACAAATAGTACTCTTTTGGCATGATAATTGAACCTCACCTGTTGTTCACCAGTAAACTATATTGTGCTGTTTGTGTTTGTGATTTGATTATTCTACCTCTTTTTCCATGCCTATAATTTTTGTAATTAGGTTGCTTGGGTCACCAAGGCTGGAACATCTGACTTGGAAGCGCCTCTTGCAATCCGTCCAACAAGTGAGACTATTATGTATCCGTATTTCTGTAAGAAAATTAGGCGACACTGCGACTTACCATTGAAGGTAAATCAGTGGTGCGATGTTGTTCGGTGGAAGTTTAGCAATCCTACTCCCTTCATCAGGTAGTTCCTTTGACTTCATGATTTTGACATGTCTATACCCTGTTCCGCACATACTAGTTATTATGGCATTGACAATTACACAATGAGTTAACCTTTCTATTCCTTTGGAGCAAGTCTTGGTTGCATCTTTAGTCAGGGTTGCTAAGTGTCCTCTATTTGACATGATCACTAGCTTTCTTTAATTTTGTCCTTTTGACCACTATGTTATCTTTCATTGTCTCAAAATTTATTGTCTTTATTTTTTAGGAGTCGGCAGTTTTGTTGGCAAGAAGGCCATACAGCTTTTGCAACAAAGGAAGAAGCAGATAAAAGGTTTGAATCATTGGAATTTTGATTTCACGTTATGTGCCTATTATATATGTAGCGAATTTCATTTTCTATCATTGATAAAGGATTGAGTTTGCTCGGTTGAGTTAAATAAAGACATTAGCTTATGTCTGGGCCACTATTTTTAATATGTTTTAGTCAATTTTTTTTGTTATTTTTTTACGATCTTTAGCCTGCCTATTGTTCCCACATCTTCAGATTCTAAAAACAGTAATAGAAGCTGCAGTTTCTTAATTGTTAATTGTACCCTTTGTTTCATTTATTAATTGTACAGAATTATTCATATTTTATATTTATATTTATTAATTGTACAGAATTATTAATTGTGCAGTTTCTTCCTTGTCATATTTTATATTCATATCACCTAAAGGTCTATTTATGTCATTTAGTACAGGAAATTATTCCATGCAAGCTTTCTTTCTTTCATATATGCATACACCTAATATCTGATTGTTTATGTGCTTGCGAATAGTATCTCACTGACACAAAAACTTTGAAGGTGGTTGGTTTCTGAATGTTTGTCCTCATTTTAGGTCTATGAGATTTTGGATTTGTACAGAATGATATATGAGGAATATTTGGCAGTTCCTGTTGTGAGGGGATTTAAAAGCGAGCTCCACAAATTTACGGATAGTCTTTACACCACCACTGTGGAGGTACTTGATATGCCCTTTAATTAAGCTTTTTTTTTTTTTTTTTTTGGTTTAATGCCTCTATGGTAGTCTTGAGTATTATTAATTTCACGCATGCAGGCTTTTATTCCAAACACTGGCCAGAGTATACAAGGTGCCACCTCACGTTGTTTGGGTCAACATTTTGCTGAAACATTTGAGATTAGTTTTGAAAATGAAAAAAAAGAAAAGGCTATGGTTTGAAAAAAATATAGTAAAATGAAAAATACACGTTAACCCCAATATAGTAAAGAAGCCTATCAGGCATTTCAAACATCTAGTAGCTGCCCTTTTTTTTATTTTGTTTTTGGATAAATTGAAAAAAATCGTTGATTGATGGCTCTACTTTCTTGTTTGTTTCTCAAAGCCGAGACTTAAATGACCAGTAGAGCTGATACAAGGACTTAAAAAAATAATGTATGTCCATTACCTCCTTATTATTCAAGTAGACCAGCGTCTCCGCATTATTCTAAATGTGAGTGCGTTTGATTAATTAGAGTTTGTTTGTGAGTGTTTTTAAAAGAAGTGCCCTTTTTTTTAGAAATTCGTAGATTTAAAAAAAAATTAAAAAATTAAGTGTTTCTTATTAATATACTTGACAGTATTTCTTAAAAAATCACCTTTTACCCGAGAGTGCTTTCAAGTACTTTTAGAACTTCAAAAAATTTTTTTTTTGTGCCAAACATAAGCATTTTTTTCTTTTTACCAAACATAAGTAAAAACGTTTTTGACTATTTGAAATCCTAAACCCTAATCTACATACGTGAGTGCGAATAAGTTGTAACGTGTATTAGTAGAAAGAAAAAGAAATATTTGTAATGCACATAGGCTGTAACGCGTATAAGCAATTGAATACGCGTATTACTAATAGGCTGTATCGTGTATTTGTAGAAAAAACAAAAGCCAAACATGACCAAGGAAACATGAAAAATTAAAACGAAATTGCAACATATTCAAATACAAACTGTAGATGCAATAAAGGAAATCAATGTGTTAACAAAACAAGGAAATCAATATATATGTCCAAAAAAGGAAATATCTTATGAAGTTAATGCTTCCGTTTTAAATGTTTTATAATATGTCTACTAAACCAATACATTTGAAGTTATGGCTACCCTTAAATATGTAATTGTAACTCTTTTCTAAACACTAATCGTAATTTTAATCATAATCCTAATTGAAACCCTGATCGTAACCCTAATATGTTTAAGTTAATCTAATTGAATTTTTTTTCTCCAATTGATTTACCTTTTTTTGTCAAACAAAATTATGTTATGTTTAGCCATAATTAAAAGTAAGGGTCAGGTCGGTTGCATATCGCCCAAATAACCGACCTGATCCGACAAGACCGATAAGGTAATTTTGACAACTAACAACCAACCTATCCATTGTACGTCAGTTGTCGATAATGCCGATAATGGCCAATAAGGCCAATATAGGTGGGTCAATTGAAATTATTAGACCTACATTTAATTAATTTAAAAACCAACATCCAAACCAACTTTAATGAGTCGATTGGTATTATCGAGCCGATTTGGTGGGTTCATTGTTGGTAGAATTATCGGCTGACCCGGCAGTAAAACAATCCATTCCCACCCAATTTAAAAGTATGGTAAAGTGTGGTACCAAAAATCTGGTGTAGAGGATCCAAGTCCCTAAAAACGTAAGAGGACCCTCTACAGAGGTAATTTCTCTAAAAATAAGTGTGTTGTTTACAAAGCAAATATCTAGTGGGATCCTTTTAATCCCTATTTTAATAGATGTAGGGCCCAAATAAAAGAACTCAGGCCGGGTCCACAATGCATTCAGATTAAAAGTATCTGTTCTGCGTTTATACCACCATATCGGGGGAATATCAATGGAGGTCGAGACGGAGAGGACGAAACCCGTTGCTGTGTTCATGGCCTTCGGTACCAAAGGCGATGTCTATCCGATTGCTGTAGGCGTTTCTTCCATTCATCTCTCTAACTATTTCCTTTTGGTTTCCGAGAAAATACAAAAAAAAAAAATTCAAAGAGTGCCAAAACCTATTGGGACTATGTTGTTTGGAGGTTGTGATTCTCTGTTTTGTTTTGTTGCTGTTTGCACTTTTCAGGCCATTGCGGTGGCTTTTGCTTGTGACCAGAGACTATACCCTAAACCCTAAACCCTAAATCCTAAACCCTAAACCCTAAACCCTAAACCCAAAAAATATCTCAACTTTTTACCATATTTACAAACACCTCCTCAAACAAATCCTCCCCGCCCATACTCTTCCAATTCATCATATAAACGTAACAAAATTTCTATTTCATACCATTATGCTTCCAATTCCTATAATCATACAATAAAACATCAATAACCATCCACTATTTATACATTTTTCTCTTCATTCTAACTCCATCAATCTACTCCTTTTTTTTTCTCAACACTCTTACTGCTCAATCACGCCTAACTTTCTCACCAAACACACACACACAACAAGGCGTCGCAAACAACACCAAATATTCAACCTCAAAATGGGACTGCCCACACATAATCGCAGTTCTGTCAACAAGATTACCAATCGCCCCCACCACAACATTACGCTTGTTAGACGAAGATCATTCATGTTTGCTTTGCCGCATCCACTAACGCTTCTAATATTTCTTTAAACTTTTATTTTCGCTTCTTTTTACAATTCTTCATTTTTTAATCCAAACACTAATAACAACCCTAATCGTAACTAGGGTTGGGCGCGGTGCACTTCGACTCACTTTTCCCCCGGAACCGTCCGCCGCGCCGGACATTAATACGCAGTGCGGTTCGGTGCTTAAAACCATCAAATAAATAAAAAAACCAAACCATTCAAGGTGCGGTGCAGTTCTGGGCCTAATGGGCTATTATTCAGATTACCATTTTTCGGCCTCACATTTATTTTTTTAAGCCTAAGCCCAATTATTTAATGATGCAAACCCATCCTAATTAACAACTTTTGGCAACAAAAAAACAAATTTACAACTTAATTCAATGAACTTAACCAAAAAGACTCATACATTAAACTTTACTTAACCTTCTTAGTACTTAAAACTTAAAAGTTAAAAACAAAATCAATTATACAAGTATACAACCAATGACTACAACTACAAGTTAAGAACTGCTTAAAACAAAGTTACTACAAGTTATAAACCTTATATTGCATATACCCTATATACTTATATAGTATATAACTATATATTATACCCTAGAACTATAAACAATTAAAAATTTTAGTATATACAGTATAAACTATAAATAATATACTCATTTTTTTATATACAATATAAAAAATATACTAATTTTATTATATAGGCTAATGGGTATAACTAAAATTATATACTAAAACATTATTAATTTATTATTATATTATATATCTACAAAATAGGTCATAGGGTTATATAAAATATATTTTACGGTCTAAACACTAAAATATAGCTACGTTAATATTAATTCTAATATTTTATTAGGGTTTAGGGTTTATGGTCTAAAGTGTATAAAAATGTGTACAAAAAATGTATAAAAAGTATATAATAATCGTATAACTATATATAAAATGGTGTATATATGTATAAAAATTTAAAAAATATATTTTTTTCAAGTATGCGGTGCGGTTCGGTTCGGTTCGGTGCGGTTAAATAAGGTGTCGAACCGGAACCGGAGAGAACCGGTGCGGTTCGGTTTTTTTGGCGGTGTTGACTTTTTTTGGTCAATGCGGTTTTTTGTGATTTTTTGGCCGTGCACGGTTAAAATGCCCACCCCTAATCGTAACCTTACTCTTAACACTAATTTAAACCTTAATCAAGGAAACAATTATGCTTTCCATCAACGTTAGCTTTCCGGTTACGGTTACGGTTAAGATCAGGGTTTCCAACAAGGTTGCCATTACGGTTTTATTAAGGGTTACAGTTATGCTTTCCATCTTACTTACATTTACAATTACACTTAGGCTTTCAATTACGGTTTCCATCATTGTTTTAGTTACGGTTTCTATCAAGATTTAAGTTAGGGTATTAGGGTTTAGGCTTTCAATTGAGGGTTTAGGCCAAGGTTGCAATTAGGGTTTCATTTATATTTACGGTTTAGGGTTTCAAACACGGTTGCGATTAGGGTCACAATTACGGTTCCAACAGGGTTTCAAGGTTTAGGGTTTCAATCAAGGCTTCAAATTCCGTGAACTTTAGGGCTACAATTAACGTTTCGATCTTGCTTATGTTGACAGTTATGATTAGGGTTTCAATCAAAATTTCAATTAGGGTTTAGGGTTTAGGGTTTCAATCAGGGTTTAGGGTTTCGATCAGGGTTCCAGGGTTTAGGGTTTCAATTAGGATTTCCGATTGGGTTACAATTAGGGTTTCGATTAGGGTTTCTTGGTTTAGGGTTTCGAATTGTGTTACAATGAGGGTGAACTTTAGGGTTTCAATTAGGGTTTCATTTATATTTAAGGTTTCAAACAACATTTCAATTAAGGTTTCCATATGGGTTACGTTTACGTTTGTGATTAGAGTTACAATTCAATCGTAACCCTGATCAAAACACTAATCGAAACCCTAATTGTAACGCTGATCGAAACACTCATTGAAACCCTGATCGTAACCCTAATTGAAACCCTGATTGTAACCCTGATCGAAACACTAATTGAAACCCTAATCGTAACCCTGATCGAAACACTAATTGAAACCCTAATCGTAACCCTGATCGAAACACTAATTGAAACCCTAATCGTAACCCTGATCGAAACACTAATTGAAACCCTGATCGAAACACTAATTGAAACCCTGATTGAAACCCTGATCAAAACACTAATCGAAACCCTAATTGTAACTCTGCTCCAAACACTCATTGAAACCCTGATCGTAACCCTGATTGAAACCCTGATCGTAACCCTGGTCGAAACACTAATTGAAACCCTAATCGTAACCCTGATCGTAACCCTGATCGAAACCCTAATCGTAACCCTGGTCGAAACACTAATTGAAACCCTGATCGTAACCCTGATCGAAACCCTGATCGAAACACTAATTGAAACCCTGATCGTAACCCTGATCGAAACACTAATTGAAACCCTGATTGAAACCCTGATCAAAACACTAATCGAAACCCTAATTGTAACGCTGCTCGAAACACTCATTGAAACCCTGATCGTAACCCTGATTGAAACTCTAATCGTAACCCTGATCGAAACACTAATTGAAACCCTGATCGTAACCCTAATCGAAACCCTGATCGAAACACTAATTGAAACCCTAATCGAAACCCTGATCGAAACACTAATTGAAACCCTGATCGTAACCCTGATCGAAACCCTAATTGAAACCCTAATCGTAACCCTGATCGAAACACTAATTGTAACCCTTATCGTAACCCTGATCGAAACACTAATTGAAACCCTGATTGAAACCCTTATCGTAACCCTGATCGAAACCCTTATTGAAACCCTGATCGAAACACTAATTGAAACCCTGATCGTAGGCCTGATCGAAACACTAATTGAAACCCTAATTGAAACCCTGATCGTAACCCTGATTGAAACACTAATTGAAACCCTGATCAAAACCCTAATCAAAACACTAATTGAAACCCTGATTGTAACCCTGATCGAAACCCTGATCGAAACACTAATTCAAACCTTGATTGTAACCCTAATCGAAACCCTGATCGAAACCCTGATCGAAACACTAATTCAAACCTTGATTGTAACCCTAATCGAAACCCTGATCGAAACACTAATTCAAACCCAGATCGTAACCCTGATTGAAACCCTGATCAAAACACTAATTCAAACGCTGATCGTAACCCTGATCGAAACACTAATTGAAACCCTGATCGAAACACTAATTGAAACTATGAATTTAACCCTGATCTAAACCCTGATCAAAACCCTAATTGAAACCCTGATTGAAACCCTGATCGTAACCCCGATCACTACCCTAATCGTAACCCTAAACATTATTCGAAACCATTATGGAAACCCTAATCAAAACCTTAATTGAAATCCTAATCGAAACCCTTATTGTAATCCTTATCGTAACCTTGATGGAAACCTTAATCGAGACCCTTATTAAAACCCTAATCGAAACCCTTATTGAAACCCTAATCGAACCCTTAATTGGAAGCCTAGTCAAAACCCTTATTGAAACCCTAATGGTAACCCTTATCGTAACCCTAATGAAAATCTTAATTGAAACCCTAATCAAAACCTTTATTGAAACCCTAATCGAAACCTTAATTGAAACCCTAATCGAAACCCTTATTGAAATCCTAATTGAAACCCTAATCGTAACCCTTATCCAAACCCTGATGGAAACCCTAATCGAAACCTTAAATGAAACCCTAATTGTAACCTTAATTGAAACCCTAATCGAAACCCTTATTGAAACCCTAATCGTAACGTTTATCAAAACCCTTATTCTAACCCTAATAAAAACTTTGATCGTAACCCTATTCAAAACCCTAATTGTAACCATGATCGAAACCCTAATTGTAACCTTATTCGAAACCCTAATCACTACCCTAATCGTAACCCTTATCAAAACCTTAACGTAACTCTAATCGAAACCCTGATTTCAACCCTAATTCGCCCCCTACACATAACCTTGATTGAAACACTAACCGAAACCCCAATTGTAACTCTGATCGTAATTGTAATTGTAACCCTATTTAAAACCTTATTCGAAATCTTTATTGTAACCCTGATTGAAACACTAACCGAAACCGCAATTGTAACCCTGATCGAAATCGTAATCGTAACCCTATTTAAAACCCTATTCGAAACCTTTATTGTAACCCTGATCGAAACATTATTCAAAACCATTATGGAAACCCTAATCAAAACCTTAATTGAAACCCTAATCGTAACGTTTATCAAAACCCTTATTGTAACCCTAATAAAAACTCTGATCGTAACCCTATTCAAAACCCTAATTGTAACCATGATCGAAACCCTAATTGTAACCTTATTCGAAACCCTAATCACTACCCTAATCGTAACCCTTATCAAAACCTTAATCGTAACTCTAATCGAAACCCTGATTTCAACCCTAATTCGCCCCCTACACGTAACCTTGATCGAAACACTAACTGGAACCCTAATTGTTACCTTATTTCTAACCCTATTCGTAACCCTGTTTAAAACCCTAATCGTAACCTTAATTTTAACACTAATCATAACCCTCATTGAAACCCTAATCATAACTCTTATTGAAACCCTAGGCGAAACCGTAATTGTTGCCCTGATGGAAACCCTAATCTATTTAAACCGTTATCTGCCACATGTCACACGTGCCAGTGGGCTTCAAAGTGTCCAATCATGATTTGCTAAGTGTCACACGAGGCTCGCAAGCTTCCACGTGTCCAACATGTTATGCCATTTGTCACACCTATAAATTTGGCATAATTTCCTTCAAAATGGAGAGGAGTGCTGTGTCGAACAAAAAACCTTTTGTATAAACCGAGCCTTCCTTAGTCCGATACCAACAACATTTTTTTTTTATCCTTCATTTCAAGATGTATATTTATTTTAGTACTTCTTTTTGTAAAAATATTTTATTTTATTGTTTTTTAACTTGCTTAAGTATTTATTTTATTTATTTTTAGTATTGTATAATAAAGTATTAAATTTTTATTTATTGTCCAGTACGGCCGTCTTATGCTACGCCAAAGATTGGACAAGGCTTTTAATAAGTAGTTATGTCGTTTTCACTCTGGTCCGTGAAGGGAGCTGTCCAGTGATTCACGAAAGATTGCGTGTTTGGACAAGGCTTTTAATAAATATTGCGTTCACCAATTTTTTTTTTTTTTTTTTGAGAATTAAGTGTCTTTCCATATCAGTATTCAGTAGCAGTCGAAACTATTTGGTAAATATAGACCAACCAAAGGTCCAAAGCAGCGCCATAGCCAAAGACAGCAGCTCCTCCATCCTCCAAAAATTTTTCGATTGTCGATTGAAGGCAGCAGATGTGGCTTCTTTCTTTTTGCCCTCTATTATCTATTTTAGTGATTGGTGTTTGGTGAATTAATAATAATAAAAAAAAAGATGAGCTGCTGCTGTTGTTGCTGATTAAATTAATGCAGTGGTGGAATCTGCATCATCATCATCATCATCATCATCATCATCATCATATTTGGTTTGACTTTAATTATGAGCTTCATGTGTACGGACACCAATAATACTAGTTGCAAAGTTATGGAGAATTCTGTGTGTGTCGTCCTGATCACCTTTAATTGCTCAGCTTCTTTTTCCTGTTGCTCATCATCGTCATCTGGTTACCATTATAGTTGTCATTGTTCTAATTCATCGTCCTTTTCTGTTGGAATTGACAATCATCCAGAGCTCAAGACCATGGCATCGGCTTTCACCCTCGACTTCGAGCCTTCCTCCTCCTCAACCTTTAATTTGTATTAATATACGTTTCTGTCTGATTTCACTCACTCTTTAGTCACTAATTTTTCTGCCCTTGGGCATTCTCCTTGTGCCAATTAAAATAGCAATTTCAATGGTGTGTCTGTGTGGTTCATTGCATCCACCACCCATGATTAATCCTAGTTCAACTGCCATCTGCACCACTCACTATGGTGATCATCCGCACCGGCCCCTCAGCCTCGGGTAAATTTATATATTCCTCACTTGAAATACTTATCTTGGTGCTTTTTTGTTCTGTGTTTATTTGCGTTGTGACTTAGATATATGTTATACTTAGAGAGGTGGAACAAGAATTTGTGCTGGTGTGTTAGGCGAACTCCCAATACCCTTTCTTCTTTACCATCATAGGTATGATCGTTGGAATGGTTATGATGAGAAGAACAAAAAACCGACAACAACCAAGTGCCGGAGGAGCCTTGTCCTTGGCTCTGCTTCTGCTTCCCCTCGCCCCCATATTTATCAGCAGGTTCCTTTGCTCATCACCTGTCAATTATCATGACTAGCCGTTTCCTAAATTTAGCACACCCATCACCTCACCTATCTTCAATTGCCAATTCCTAGACTTGTACTCTTCATTTTTCTTTCTCCTTTATTTATATTCAATTATGACATCATTCATCCCCCTTTCAAAGTTTGAGCTGTCTGATCCTTCTCTTGTCTATGACCTTGTGTCCTGTACAATTGCCAGGTTCTTAAGGCTGCCAGACAAAAGTTTACTCAGGAGATTTCCTTCCAATCCAAAGACAAGGACATCTCTCTTGCAAAGGTATAATGTATCTGTCCTACTATTTTCTTTAGTGGTGATAGCTGGTCAACAATGGCTCTTCTTCTCTAGTGTAACCCATTTGCAAATCTTGGCACTATGCTAAATGCTTTCTATGCATCTATGCATGCTCGCTTTTTCAAATAACCATTATGCTCTTAATCCTGCATACCAGAAACCAAAGTGCTCTTAATCACTGTTATATGCTTGGAGGTTCTACTTTGTTCAGTACTAACTGATGCTGCAGGCTTTGCTCTACATAGCAGCTGAAGATGAGGCATTTGTGGCTTTTAATCGAGAGATGGATTCTTGCTCAATTCTTAACGAGAGAAAAGATATTTTTGGCCCATTGGGTGCCCAAGAGTGGAATACTGTGGAGGGGATGCCATTGGCTGGAAGAAACATACGTGAGTGGCAGACTGAACTGGATGCTATTGCCAAACAAGTTGAAGCGGAGCTAATTGCAAGAGATATAGGTTGCCATTTGGTTCAAGTTTTGGAGGCAGTGAATGTAGTTCTTTTTGAGTTAAGAGGCTTCAGAAGGTCACCTGTTCTTGTAGATGCAAAGTATTCATACTTGCACTTGGTTCTAAGCTCGGGATGTGGAACTGGTGAAGTTCGAATCTTGCTTCCTTTAAATATATTTAATCACTTGTTAAAGGCATTTTTCTTGCTAATCTTGATTTAAGGACTCTTACAAGATTGTTTGCTCTGATATAATTCTGTGGATATTTGATGGTTGAAAATATATGTTTCCATGTTGGCAGCAATTTTGCTTAGCATTATATACATTGAGGTTTGTCGAAGACTTAGTCTGACCATTGTGGGATCTCGAGTTGGCGAAGAATTTTTGATCTGGCCACAAACAGGAAATCCGGAGGTCTGTTCCATTATTATTCTTTTTTCAATTTCTTGTGAGCTTCTTGGTATGCTTTACTTTGGCAGTCAATAATTATGAATGCATAGTTTTACTTATCCATCATAAATTCATAAGACCTTACCTTCTTCTATTCATAATCATATATCCTGCCCGAATTCCTGTGTGTTTGGTCAAACTGTAAAACTTAGAAGTTGAAAACCTGTCATTTTGCTTGTTTCTTTGTAGGAGCTCTTCAAGGTAACTTCAGGGCACAGTATGTTTTCGATTGTCAACGGAAGGTGTGTGGAAGACCCTAGATCAAAGGCATCAGAATTAACGAGCAATTCACTTTCGGGGCTTGAGATAGCTACAACCCGAGACATTATTGGGATTGCTTTGGCCAATCTTATTGTAAGTTATAAAGCTTCCAAATATTATCCAAACTTTTTTTTTTAATTTCACGGGTTACATTTGGTTTTTCTTGCCATTTTCATTTCTTCACACCTCAAAATTTACTTTTAAATCTCCAATCAACGACTTGCAGAGGCTTCATTGGAAACATGCTTCAAGATCAAATCATGGGTTGATGCTGACTTCTCCACTTAGGCATGTTCACAATGCTTATGAGAAACTTTATAAAATCACTGATTCAAAGGTTCCCTTGTTACGACCCCAAGATCTTAGGTAATATTCTTTTGCACCTTAATGGCAACTGCAATATTTTTCAACCAAAATTTTCACACGTGGGCAGGCACCATTTTGCATAGTTCTCATTGGTTCAAGAAGCTAATCGATTATAGGTTGGAATGAGAACTGGAAGAATTTGGAATATGTTTCCAAATATAGTTATAATAGGTGCCATTTTCCTTTTAACATAATAATTTGTCCCCTTAATATGTGTTACAAAGGTCTCATCTTCTTAGTGCTGTCATGCTTTGATGCTTGAAACTTTTTTCTGTCAACTTGAGCACTATCCTTATTTAATACTTTACTGTGCCAGGCCTTGCTGTTCTTGCACAAGTATTGTTCTTAATTGTTTGTTTAATAAATTTAATACACATTTAAATGTAAGAGGATGAATGGTGTGTTTAATCTACATCATAGTTATGCTGTCATGAAAGGATGTCTAATTTTGCTTGTGGGAGTTATGTGCAACTCTTTACAACTATGGTAAACAGGCCACGGACTCAAAGACTTGGTTCAAGCATCATTTAAGTCAACGACTGAAGCCCGTAGATCGTAATACAGCATGATAAGTTACATCCTTAATGACAACTAATTTGCATAGAACATTATTTTGAATCTTAGATCCCTTTCCATGGTATTTGAAATGTAGTTGGTTAATGGTAGAATAAAATGGAGTGCTGAAATGAACAATTCAGTTATTAAACCCCCATTAATATCCTTTTCCTAATGAATAAATAAATTTCATTCAACAGAAAGAGAGTAGAAAGCTGCTTTAGCATCTAAAACTGGCAACAAAACCAAAACAACAGGTATACGGAGAGAACACCAAGGCAACTGAAGAAAACACAACAAAAACAACAAGGACACAATTAAAACAATAAGGCACCTGAACAGAACTATCGTAACCATAAGGAAATTCCATCTGAGGTGGGAATATTCCGAGTGCGGTAGAGAAGAATAAATTGATGTCCTTGTGTCTTAGAGTTCGGCAACTTTATATACATGACTAACACTATTCTGTTCTGTATATAATTATATAAATGGACCATGCTATAGTGTCATTTTCTTTGAAAATGAAATAAAAAGCAGGTGACTTGGGATGGATAATCTGTGATGTGATAATAATAAGTGTTGGTCTCTGGTCATGCTCAGTCATAATAAGGCTGCTCCTCAGTGTTTGCATACTGAATATTGTAGTCAGCTCCAGTTTCTGTTACCTACAGTTCTTTGCTGCTGGAATTATATTACATTATGGTTATGTCAAAATGGAGTAGTACAACATTAAAAGTTGGGATACTAATACTATGCAGATAACATATAGCTCTAACATTTGGACTTATATTTATTTTTCCTATTTTGTCCCTTTTAATCAGCATAGGTTGTGTTTGTAGGTGGTAGGGTTAATGTAGGAGTGCTAGTCTCTTTACATATGTTAATACTGTGGAACCATAACTTAAGCTTTTCACTTGGCATATTGTATATTTCCTATAGTTTCGGGAGTTTGAAATGGGGGCTGGCAAAGGTATGTTAAAGTCTGTTCAAATTTTACAAGAGAAGTACCAAGTATAGTGACTGCGTAAAGTCTCCATTTTTTGAGAAATGTAGTTATCGGGTGTTGAATATTGCTCCCACTTCTGAATTGCTTAATAGCTAAATTCGTGCCAAGTGTTTGTTTGGCCTGTCTATGGAAGTATTTCTAATATTTATGTCTCTCAATTAGTTTTTTCTATTTAGGACATACTAAAGCCAGACTCCTTTACAGGCTGGCCATCATGGCTTCGGAAAGATTGTTGATTCTCCAACCACATAATTGGGCTTCGAGGAGAGACCATGGCATGATGTTATACTACAATAGGTATGTAAGATGCTGGCACCTTTTTTCCCAAAATGATATCTAAATTTAATTGGCTGATCCTAGTGTTAATGGTGAATGCCAGGGAGTACGGGAAAGCTGTGCAAGAGCTTAGCATTTGCATGGCTTTTGCCCCAGAAGAAGAAGCAGAAGTTCTAGAACCATTTGTTGAAAAATTGCATTTGATGCGTCTTGAATCATCATGGAAATCTCTGGAGCACTCAAGTCAATTGAAAGTCTCATAAATTCATGTAGTTGTATGTTTTCGTCCACAAACATATTATGCGTTCCTTTCTGACGATGTGGTTGTGCAATAAAAAAGGCATGCACATGCGCCCAAACGTGTGCCAACAGGGTTATATATAAAGTGAGAAACCTTTTATTTAAATTTAAAAAGAAAAAATTCCTACAAATGTTTCATTTAAAAGGAAAGGTTACAACTGAGAATCTTTATATGAGAGGACAGAATGGTAAAAAGCAACCGGCCGAAGAATTCAACAAAACAAAAAATGAAACAGACTTCATGGCAAAGATGAAATCATGAAAGTTAGACACATGTCGAAATAGGGCTATATTATTCAAAAATTCAATTGCGGAACTAACTTAAGAATCAGGTAATAATTGAAGGTCTATTACTAATTTACTACAGTTTACTCCTACAAATAATGGTTATATAATCATAGTATAACACATCATGATTCATGTATGGTTCTTGCCGGGATGAATTCGAGACTTACAAGAACAATAAGTTTTATTCACTTCCTATTTTTGGCAGGAGATAAATGAATTGTGGGCAGCTTTGGGCTACTACCGGCGATCACGATTTTTTTTACAAGTGCTCTCTGTAAATATGCTAAAAACCTTCTAATAATTACAGTTTTTAAAATCCATTTGGATAGATAGAGTAATAATGACACCACTAGAATAAGTTTTGTTACTTACAGTATATGCGGTGATAGATGAAAAGTTTTGACTGTTCAACCATGTAATTAATTTTGTGAGATATTCACATGAAGAAATCATTTATATCATTGACTGTCACTTGAATAATATCAGTTTGACATATATCTCATTCTAAAACATCAATTCATATTTACGAAAACACAAGAATATAGTAACTTTTGCCCGCATAATCAATTCACATGAAAACGATCAAACCTTGATGTTCATCTATAAGCTTATTCAAAGTCTTATGATAATCTTTTGTTACACTTGTTATGACTACGACTTATTAACTTATAATTATATCGAGACTCTGAGACACAAGTGACCAAAGTAGCTCATATGCAGGATGATTCCATCTTCATCTTGTATATTCTAGTTTTAAAATGAACGCCTTTGGACCTTAGCTTAGTCAAACTTTTGGTGTTCCCACTGATTTCGTTTGAAAATAATGCATCTCATCTTAAATAGCGAGGAAGGAAAGAGACAAATTTGAAAACATTAAGCAGTTTGTGTAAAAGTTAATGCCTACTTCTAATAGTTTACTGTAATGCTTTAATTAATTACTTTGATGTCACATGGATGGCTGAGATCACTTTGATGTATAATTGTCTTAGAAAACAATCTAAGGAAATATCTAATCTATCAAAATATATGTGGGATCAAACTTGATAGACTCTCTACTCTCTGCACTCTTTCTTTTTTATCTCTACTTTCTCTCTTATCTGCATCTGTTAATTGTGAGAATCAATCCTCTTGTGAGTTAAAGTGCAGTGCAGGTGTTAGAAACTAATCCAACAGTTGGTATCAGAGCTACTTCCATCTTCATCTATTGAAAGGGAAATCAAAACCCTAAAGTAGAAATCTCATATGGCAAGTTCAAGCAACACCGGTGATATTCGATCTCCGATATTCGGAGCAGAAAACTTCGATTACTGGAGTGTGATAATGAAATACTTAAGAATAATACTTACAATGAATCCACAACCACGCCAAAGTATTTGACAAAGTTGTCAGCAGAATGCATTTCAATGGATCTTGCTTACATGCTTAACCAACCAACCATGGGAGCCTAGTGTACACAAATAAAGGAAGATAAAATGTTAATCAATCTCAATCTGTTGTGGGGTTTCTTCTTCTGGTTTCAACCCATCAGCATCAATTTCTTCCTCTGTAATCCCAGAGGCTTCCACAGTCCTTGAAACCCAATCCTTGAGTGGATCTTCATTCAAATCAAGTCGTAAAAGGCCAGCAAACATCCCTCCCATGAAGGCAACCGGCTCCTGCATGACCAGATATACAGAGAAAATGTTGGAAATAAATATAAATATCATTTACATACAAAACAAAGAACGCTAGATCTCATGGGAAAATCCTTTTATCTAGTCACACATATCATAGAAAACACAGTAGATGGGAGAAGAACTGAATATGGATTTCATCTTCATTTAATGACAAACATGTCAAAAGCAGAAGAGAGTTACTTTCAACAGAGCAAGTATTGAGTTAGTACTTGCTTTTAGATGAAAATACAATACAATCAAATAGTAACCAGGCAGATATAAAGTGTAACTCAGTGGTGTCTACTTCAGGCAGATGTATTGTGTTTTTCTTCAAATAAAAATATTATATCGCTATGATTTCAATGAACAGCCCCCATTGCCACGCCTGTATATACCTAATGGCAAAAGCTTAAATGGAAAGAAAAAAAATTATCAAGAATTAAAATGCACAAATGTAGTTAGCTACTCAACTTAGCTTGCTTTCAGCAAGACAAATCTTCTTTCAACAAGATATGAAGTGATGCACAACTTCAGATGAATGAGGCTTAGCATAGCAGACGTATCTTGGTTGTATAAAAAAATTATGAAGCCATAAGGTGAGTGAGTTCCACATTTATTTTAAGCGAGCAAGCAACTACAATCATAATTTTCTATAATTTGTATCAGTTATTTTAGCAAACCATGATTGATTAGTTACTTCAAAAATGATATTTTGAAGGTCCAAAGGCCATAATAGTCCAGATTGTTCGTCCGACCCACACAGCACATTTGCATTAACCACTGTAATAACAAAATGCAAGAATTATTCAATCGGGTAAAAATCTCATCTCTTAGAAAACATCGAGGACCAACTTCACAACAAAATCATATAGTAAATCTTGAAATCAAACAGGCAGCATGACGAAAAAGGTAGGCCAGGATAAATTTGCAATGTATTAGATAAATCAATAACACATACTTGAAGACGAAGTGACCAACAACCAAAATCAAGAATTTAATCATAAAATCATTACACGGGATTTGGGAACTCAGATTTAAGTATATGTAGTGTACTAATGGAAATTATTACATGGGTAATCTATGAATTGACTTACGCAAGAGATTAACCCCTTAAATGGTGGGTGTGCTAGTAGCAGTAACAAGTACCTTAAGCGCTTCTCTAGCAATGCGTTCTTCACTGGGATTGAAGAAAAACGCTGTAACCCCATTATTGTACCCCAAACGCACTCTTTTCCTACTGGGACTCAGCTCCTTTGGTAGTGCCGAGTAATTTACAAACTTGTTTGATTTCCACTATTACCAAAATTTCAATTATTCATAAAAAATGGATAATCAGATTAATAATAGGTGAAGAAGAGGAAAGAGAGATTTAGGGTCGGACTTACACACCAGTGCACATGACGGAGAATTGACAAGTAAGACTGACATATTAATGTTCCTCTACTGCCCTCTCTTACGTTGATGTGAAAACTGCTGCTCTGGTTCAGATTCCCGACTTTTTGATTTATCTTGATTGCGGGTGAACTCTCGCTCTTTCTTCCTCTTATTCCTTCTTTTTCCTGCACATCTTATTTCTTTTTCTTTTCTTTCTTAAAATTAGAAATTATTTATCGCAAATTCTGTTTTTCTACAGTTAATTAGGTTAATTAGGTCCGTGGTACGATATCCGGCCGGGCTTTGGCTCAGTCGAGTGAGCTTTGACCCAATTCGACCCAAAACCGACAGACTTCGCTCCAACCCTACTATTTGGAATTTTCGATGCCCAAATCATGGGCCTTCTCTTGGCCCACGAAGGCCAGAAGAGCCAGCCTTTTCTTTGTGGTCAATTTTTTTTTTTTTTTAGCCAGCCTAAATACGCATTATATAGACAGGCTGGCAGTTGCTTTTTTTTTTTTTGGGCCTTATGTAAAATTGGTCTGTCAATCCAAAGTTTAGACTTTAGACTGCTCTATTGATTATTTCTGCGTAATATATAGCAGTATACTATAAATAAGATCTTTTAGTAGATGGTATGGTATTTCTTTTATCTCTTTTTTTGTTTTTTGAGTTGGAAGAGGGGGGATTGAACTTAGGCATAGAGTGGGCAATTTCACGGCCTTTTCAACTTGGCTATTCAACAACTATGATACTTTTTTATCTAGTTGAAAGAAATCTTAACTTCGAATTTCTTTGTATAAAAAAAGAAAAACTTCCGTAATATTTCCAAAAATAACTTCATAAAGTCCTTTACAAAAACCCTGAATTTTCTTGCAATCCCTGAAAAAAAAAAAAAATGTGATTTGTTTAATTAGCAGTCTAAGGTCATACGTTTTTTTGTTTTGTTTTAAACTTAAATGAATAATCTAAATTCATAGTCATGGTCCTCGTGGAAATATAGATTCATTTTAGAGTATTAATTAGAAAAAGATAATGGTAATTTAATTTCTATGCACGCGTACTGTTGTCTTGCTTAAAAATTTTCTTTATAACAGGCCTTAAATATCAAACATTTGATCGAAGCAGTTGGGCAATCGTAGTTGTAAGCTGGGAAATGCACGGGAAATGGGTGCATGCCACTTGAAGGAACCATGCATGCTTGGCTGGTTTTAGCTGCCATATAATTGTTATCTATTTAAGAACCATTCCACCCCCTCTATTATTTATATCTATTGATAAATCATGGCACAAAATTAGGGCCTTGATTCTTGGAAAGGAGGGCTAAAAACTAGGGTTCTACTGTCTTTGCATTTTTAATTGGACCATGGCTCCATTATGCAACATCTTGATTACTTTTTATCTGAAGTGACAAATTTGTCCCAACTCCTACCTAAAGCCACAACATTCACCACAAATCAAAGGTTAAAACAGTCATAAAACTTTATTTTTTTTAGTTGCTTAAAGTTAATTGATAACCCCATCATTTTCTATTATAACGGGCCAAACAAACTCAGTCTCGAGCTTACAACTCAGGGGGGATTGTGCTTAATTGGGTCCCCTCAAATGTGTTAAAGACTTAAAGGTTTTTCGAATAAAATATACACATAAACAGAGCAAGTCAAACTTGTGTTAAGATTTTCTACTGAGGATCTCTTCAACTTGAAGACCACTCCCCTGGATTCATGCTTTCGCAATTTGCAGTTGAAGCTAGCTAGCTATATTCAGTTGGTTTGAAACTTAGGACGCACCCATTAAGGCTTATTCTGGAGTATAATGATCAGGAACTCTTATATATGAAAGGAAAAATTCGAATTTAGATTTTTTTTTTTTGGGTCCAAAAATACAATAAATTGGAGAAAGTACCAAATAGTTAGTTAATTGGTTATAATCAAACCCTTTAATTTTTGTACCAATTAATTAAGTGTCTTTCTCTCCTCCAAAAAGCTACCTCAAACTTATGAGAGAGATAGTACTGTTAAGATGCCACATAAGTTGATATGAAATCGTGGTAAATGTAGCATTATTGTATTATAAATTCAAGTCTCACACTTAAGCTTTACTAAAAGGGAAAAGTTTTCAAAAAAAACTTAAATTTTGACTCCTGAATTAATTTAGGATACGTATTATGAGTTGTATCAATATGCCCTTTGAACTTTAATTTTGAAGTCAATTTGCCCCTTCTATTAGTCTAATTACATTTTTCATTCAAAAAACGGTGATCTATGTGAATCGTTTGATATCTATGTTCTTCTATTACAAGTAGTATGATGAATTCAAAAAGTGATCACATACCTAATATGTGATTAATTTTGGATGAAATTTGCAAACTGAGTTGACAAAAGTGATATATTGGTGTCAAAAGTAAAGTTGAGGGAGCAAATTAGTACAACCTATAATTCATATCCAGAATTGATATAAGGGTCAAAGTTTAAGTCTTTTTTGATAATTTTTCCCTTACTAAAATTGAGTTTATCTACCCTTTATTTTTTTTGGTAAAATAGAATACCCTTTGTTAAACAAATTATTCAAAGAACGCCAAACTTTATTAAGAAGGAGCCAGGAGGAAAGAATAAAGTCATTTAAAAAAAACTAATTTCACCCACTAACTACAGTTTTATGATGTTACCCACCACTCTCTCAATCCTCGCGTCTCTCCCTCTTTTCATCTCACTCTTCTCTCTTTGATCATTAATTACTTTTCTTTTTCGATTTTGTTTCTATTAATAAAAAATAATTTCAATTGTGCAATTAAAAAAAAAAATCATCTTAATCAGTGCACGTGTTAAAAGGTTAATATATACTATATGCTAAGAATTTTTCGAAACTAATTCTGAATATATATATATATAGTTGTTTACGTTGTTTATGATCAGTAAATTACAGTCTCAAACATGTACAATAATTTTTTTTTATCTTCTTTGCTAGTAAGGAAGAATAACTCCTTAGTCCTTACATATACACCTTGACAAAATAAAATATAAAATAAAAAACCATTGGATGTAAGGATCGCAAGCAGTATTCTTAAATATTAATTACAGATGGGGCAGAATGGGTAGTGACTTTTTCAAGGAATTGATAATTAATTATTAGAAGATTGACGATGCGTGCTATATATATGATGGCATTATAATTACTTGTAAATAATCGATCTGCAAGAATTAATAACTTATGCAACTCGACGTGGCTCTACTATCTTCAATACTTTGGTCAATGATGCCTAGCCTACTCGATCAGCGCGCAATTATATTATTAGTTATTTACGTGCTGTTATTTTATAATTTTAATTTTGTATATATGTTGATGTACGTTAGCGATATATTAACATTCAAGTTACTTTTTTTCTTGCAAAATTATTTATCCTAAAGAAAAATAACAATGTTGCATTTAGAAGCACACACAAATTGTCGCCACCAGGGAGAAGAGGTTGGCCGATAGTTGGTGACAGCTTCAATTGGTACAATGCTGTTGCAAGTTCCCATCCCCCTCAATTTGTTGAACAGCAGGTCAAAAGGTATGCACTGCATATATATACTAATAGCTACGTACGTTGGTCGTTACTTACTTATAGATTTGATATAAACAAATGTACACAAATTATGATTAAAAGATCATTAATATATATATATATATCAAATGCAAAATTAATTAGAAATTTCGATCACTCTCACAAACAAATTAAATATATGTCATTAATTTGGTTTTGCTCATTAACTAATGTAGGAACTTGAATTTTAATTAACTA
Organism: Dryas octopetala; assembly: GCF_963921425.1. Taxonomy (NCBI): domain Eukaryota; kingdom Viridiplantae; phylum Streptophyta; class Magnoliopsida; order Rosales; family Rosaceae; genus Dryas; species Dryas octopetala. Next base: position 20,006,574 of record NC_141374.1, on the reverse strand, counting down.
ATTGGACATATATATATAATTAACCAATCTAAAATTTATAGTTATATGGTTGATATATATATAATTTCGATCAATATGATGGACTAATTAATTTGAACGTACATGCAGGTTTGGGAAGATATTCTCATGCGCGCAGTCTGTTTGGAAAATGGTCTGTGGTATCAGCAGACCCAAGCTTTAACCGGTTTGTAATGCAAAATGAAGGGAAATTGTTCCAGTCTAGTTATCCAAAATCTTTCAAAGATTTGGTAGGGAAAAATGGTGTGATCACGGTGCATGGAGAGCAACAAAGGAAACTCCACCGAATCGCCTCCAATATGATGCGTCTAGAGAAGCTCAAGTCTCATTTCTTGGAGGATATTCAAATGGTTATGACTCAAACTTTGAGCAATTTCCAAAGCAATCATGTAATACTTCTCCAGGATGTTTGTAGAAAGGCAAGTATTAATTATCGATATATTTATCCCATCATCCTCGATGATGGTTCGACCATCCCATCATCTTAATTATATAAAATTGAATTATTTGATTAAATATGTCACCAGGTTGCTATAAATCTAATGGTTAATCAACTATTGGGAGTGTCTATAGTGAGTCAGAGATCAATGAGATGGCTCAATTGTTCTCCGACTTTGTTGATGGTTGTCTGTCTCTTCCAATCAACTTGCCAGGTTGTGCTTATCACACCGCGATGAATTAAGGTACGTACATGTGTATATATGTTTTTTTATAAAATAATTAATAAGAAAAATAAGATCGAATTGTATATATATAATTAATGAATGTGTACATTATGTGCCTAACTAGTTAATAGTAATTTGAGTACTGCAGGCAAGGAAAAAAATCACAAGCAAGATAAATAGGCTAATGAAAAACCACAGATCTAGAGAGGAAGGTGCAAGTAGGGAAGTTGGTAATTGCGTGCTTGGAAGACGTACTATTGGGTGATGCGGAAGAAAACTTACCTGATGAAGCTGTAGCAGACTTCATTATCAATCTTCTGTTTGCTGGGAATGAAGCAACCGCTAAAACGATGCTATTTGCAGTATATTTTCTTACTCAGTATCCCAGAGCAATGGAAGAATTACTGGTACGCGCCTACGTACGTACGTACGCATAATAGCTAGCTATCTAGTAATAATGTTAAATTTGTTTGCAAAATAATTTGGTTGTATTTTGCTCGTTAAAATATAGACTCACTCTAAACTTCAATATACATTATTTTTAACAAGTAGAATATTGACAAGTGCATGTATTATTACATTGTTTAATGAACACACTTAATATTTCTAATAATAATAATATATATATAGTTTTTCTCTCACGTCTGTTCTTTAATTAAAAAAATGGACATACATATTAATATATATATGTATATATATATATTAATATATTATAGCTTTTTATTCACCTTTTGATATAATAGAAAATTAAAATTAAATACCAAATATCAATAGTTTTTTAATAAAGCAGTAAGACACTAATTTTTTTTAGTTTAGGTACTAACCTAGAGTAAAACATTTTGGTTGTGACTATTTTTTTTAGTTTAAATACCAAATCAGTTTGTCATACAGTTGTGACTGTCGAACAGTTACAGTTGTAATTGTCGAACAGTCACAGTTGTGACTATTTAAAATTTATAAAAAATCAAAATTTTTAGGATTTCATACTTTTGATTTAGGTTGGGGGATGAAATCCTATAACCCAAAGACTAAATATTAAAGTTTAAGCCTTGCAAATATTGAAAAAACAATAAATCAATAAAAAAGTTATGACTGTTAGACAGTTACAGTTCGATATAATTATGTTTTTTAAAGTTGGTACCTAAACTGAAATTTAGTACCTAAACTGAAATGACATAAATGTTTTAGTAGTTGAAATGAAAAAACATTATAATTTAGTACCTAAAATCAATGGACCTTTGATATAAATCATCAATTGATCGAGACTAGTTCCTCAGTTTTAATTTTCATAATTTCGAGTTCTCAATCCTTAGTTAGATTTTTTGTTTTAATCTCGAGTTTTAGTTACCGTCCAAAATTTGAGAGTTAAGATTTAAAATATAACTTTAAATAATGATTCAATACCCTAAAATATAAAACCACATGCATACCCTAAAATGTTGAATCACGCTAAAATTGGGATAAATAAAAAATCATATATGTTCTTTAGTTAAAGAGCAGACATCTTACAGAGATAAGTTTTGTACAGGCTCCTTCTGTTGAGGTATACCTCAACTTATTTATGTTGAGGTATACCCTATTGGGACCCACACGAGTCGTTTTGTGTCAATCCGAACCATTCATTTTTTACATCTCCATTGATAGATCATCCTTGCAAAAAATTAATCAAATCAGAAATCATTTGCCTATCTAACTTTGATCAAATAAATGGACGAACCAAATATTTTCGATGAAACCGTTCATTTGTTTTATCAAAGTTAGATAGACAAATGATTTCGGATTTGACTAATATTTTGCAAGGATGATCTATCAATGAAGATGATCCTTGCGAACGGTTCGGATCGCCACAAAACGACTCGTGTGGGCCCAACAAGGTCATACCTCAACATAAATAAGTTGAGGTATACCTCAACAGAAGGAGCCTGAAGTTTTGTATATATAAAAATGCTAGTTCATATTTAGCTACTATATATAATAGTTGAAGGCCTAATTAAACTGAAATTATTCACCCGGCCAAAAAAAAAAACTCAAATTATTAACTTCTTATAGAATGTAGAAGAAATGTACAAGACAGTCGTACGTATACTAACAAATTTGTCACATGTACAGGATGAACAAGACATGCAGTCTCCGAAGCAAATCTGTTGGAGAAGAAATGCTTACATGGCAGGATTATAAGGCGATATCATTCACTCAATGTGTAAGTATTGCTACGTACGGCATGGATCTTAATTTTGTCCTTTCATCCTAATCAACAAATCATACGCAATAGTTTTTACGTTACAATTATACGCAAATTTAACTATATATGATCTGTACGTATGCCATGATTTCATATATTGTAACCTTAAATTCCTTAACCAATAAAGAACGGAAATATCCAAATTAACATTAAGTAATTTTTTCAACATTTGGTAGGATAATGGTGAAAAATAAGGTTGCTCATGTTTATATTTAAGGCTTAATTGTGTTTTTACCACCCAAAGTTTGGGGTGATTCTCACTTTACCACCCATAATTTTATTTGTTCTACTTTACCACCCAAAGTTTACATTGATTCTCATTTTACCACCCAGAACTTTATCTGTCTCACTTTACCACCCAAAGTTTACATTGATTCCCACTTTACCACCCAAAGTTTACATTTATTCCTATTTTACCCCATGAATCTAGAGTGACAGAATAGACGGAAAAAGGTTAATTGGGACACGAAAAATAGTTTTGGGTGGTAAAGTGGGAATCAATGTAAACTTTGGATGGTAAAGTGGGACAAATAAAGTTCTGGGTGGTAAAGTGAAAATCAATGTAAACTTTAGGTGGTAAAGTGGGACAAAAAAAGTTTTAGGTTGTAAAGTGGGAATCAATGTAAACTTTGGGTGGTAAAAACACAATTAAGCCTATATTTAAACACCGTGAAACCACTTGCATGTGCAATGCCATTGTTTAACAACACTGTTGAAGCGTTTATTCTTTCCACTTAAAAAGATCCTTAATTAAATATCCAATTGATAGCATGATCGATCGATGCATGTTATTTAATTTGTTTTATTAGATTCTTATCCATCTTCAATATGTGCAGGTCATCGATGAAACACTTCGACTTGGGGGAATCGTAATATAAATCTTTCACTTGTGTTCAACGAGCGAGAAAGAGATGATGAGTTTGTGGACCCGTGTCAGGGGTTAGGTGGACTTGTGTCGCTCATTTGGCGGGAAATGAGTGACACGGGTCCACCTAACCCCTGACACGGGCCCACAAACTCTCTCTCTATTATTATTAAATTGTGGGCTCGTGTCGCTCATTTGACGAGAAATGTTTGTTGAGATAGCGCCTCGTAATCCCGGTCAGCAAAAGCCAAGCTGTCATTTAACTTATCTCTCAACGAATCAATGGACATAAATTCATTTTTCAATTTAGATAATAGATCGGGTGTTTATTTGAAATATTTTAAAGTTCATGGACCCCGTTGAAATAGCTTATATAGTTATGTGTCTAAATTGAATTTATGCCTTAATTTTATGTTAAAAATTTGATCTGTTTGTAAGTATGCATGCATGCATGTATGACTAAACATGGATCTATAATTTCATACTCTCAATTTCTTAAGACTAATAATTGGTATCATACTATCATCTATATCTTTACTATTATACAGAAATAAAGGAAAGCTTATTTGGTTGACATAGTCAAGGCTTCCTCAAAACTTAAACAACCCAAAATATCCTTTTCTGAAAAGAACAGTTAATAAAAATAACTGCATTTTTCAAGACTAAAATATAACGTTAAGAAACTGTAAAAGAAAAAATTGTAAGTTGGTATTTTATTCTTTATAAAACTGTAAAATATTGATATTCTTTTTTCTGAATGAGCAATAAATAGGCCAATAAGAGGCTAATCAAACTGATTTATGGGTGAGAGTACATGTGCGCGTCTATTTAATCATGTACTTAATTAAGAATCCATAAAATTAATTTTATATGTATAATGTTTTTGGGTACGTATTAATTCTGTTATTAATGTTTTTGGGTAGACTATGTCGTTCCCAAAGGATGCTTTGTTGTTCCATTCGTTTCAGCAGTCCATTTGGATGAAAGTGTGTACAATGAAGCCCTCACCTTCAACCCATGGAGCTGGATGGACATTGAAAATCAGGTTTTGTCTCTAATAATGTATTAGAATCTTCTTAATTAAGAAAGGTTAATTAATGATGTTTTCATGCATTAATTAACGAATTACTGCATGTTTGTATTCAACTATGAATTAATTAGGAGAAAAGAAATTGGAGAAGTAGCCCATTTTTCGCACCCTTTGGGGGAGGAGCCAGATTCTGTCCAGGAGCTGAGTTGGCTCGCCTTCAGATTGCCCTTTTCCTCCATTACTTTGTCACAACATATAGGTAATCCTAAGAACATACATGAATTTCAGTTATATATTAAAGTTTGAGAAATTAACCACAGTATTACAAAAGACAAAAATCAAAAATAGTTTTCAGCTGAAAAGATTAATCCAGTACTATACATATATGGTACTTCTTCTGATTTTCTTTCTGATCTTACATTATCATCAAAACATTAGTAAACACTGCCCATTTAAATCTTATATATGGGTTTTGCAATCAAGCAGATGGACTCAACTTAAAGAAGATAAGATGTCATTCTTTCCCTCCGCTCGTTTAGTGAATGGCTTCCAGATATGTTTAACTAGACGACAAGAACAAGTGGAGAAAAATTGCAAGGATTAGACTTACCGGGCCATCTTTTGTTTGTAATTTTCATTATACACACATTATTTTCAATGCGTAATGCTCATATTTCCTTTTTCTTTTTCCTTTTTTTTTTCGAAAGATAAGGAATCAATTAATTTATTCATCATAAAAAATATCAACATCTCTTTCTATATATATATCTAGGGTGAGCTGCCTAAGTGGTTAATGGTGGGGTTACCATTATCCATTATCCTTTTTGTAGTGACGAATCTTATAGGAATGGTTTAGGGAGGGAGGGAGGAAGGGAGGGGACATGAGAGAGAGGGGGAGGAGGTGCCACCAGTATCAAGGAAGTGGGTGGCGCGGGTTGGTGTTTGCTGCCCTGCTGGGTGGGGGTGGGCTGTTTGGACTTTGGCATATATATATATACAGGAGGCTTCAGTTACAGGATCCCGCATCCAGCCTATTTGCGGGACTTGGTTGCTGGCCGTTGGATCTCATTAAAAGAGATCCAACAGTGGGACTTGATTGACTCTCTCTAACCCGCATAACCCACTTAACCCATCCCCCAACAGAGAAAACCCACACCTGAAGAAGAAAACCCACCCTTGCGCCCACGACCCAGCAACCGACCACCACCATCACCCAGCTCGCCGTCGACCCCCCCCCCTTCCGACCTAAGCTTACCGGCGAATACACCAGGCGCCTAACTGAAGCTTCCTGTAACTATGTATATTAGTTGATATTTATATTTTTTATTTTCTGGAAAAGTTGGAGAGTGGGACTGTGGGAGAGAGAAAGAGGTTGTTTTTGCAAGTTTTGTAATCACTTTCATGAAAAGGAGTTGTGAGAGAAGAAGTGAAGTGAGCAGAGTGGGGTTGTCTTGGAGTTGACCCATTTCCAATTTCCAGCCCAACCGACCATGGCACTCTCGTGAGAGGGACCAGGAGAAAATTAAAAGGACACTTACCCTACACCCTCATCACTCTCCCAGTCTTTCAATTGTCTTAGGCTGTTCGTGGGTAATCAAAACCAACCTCTAACCATAACCGTTTATGCACGCTGTGACACTTTCCGCATTTCTCTGTGACCCCATTGCTCCAGATGTTGTATACCCCCTTCCTAATTTCACTGCCATGGCCTGATCTGCTTGAATTTGGCCTTCTCTCTATGAAAAAACAATACCCTTTTGACATTATTTGTTGTAATTCTGAAATTCATTCTCAATTAGATCTGAGTCTCTGTAAAGATGTATGCTTTCCAGTGTTCCTTTTTCTTTTTCATGGGTTTATTCTTTGCTTTTTTAGGCCATTAGCTGCCTCTTACTTTTGGTTGTGCGTTTGTGGCAGATTTATTGCAGAGGAAAGTATCTTCTTTTCATGTGGGATTATATGAAAGCCAAGGCTGTGAAATATGGTTTAGTTAGATGAAGGAATCCATCAATGTGGTCAAATTTGGATAGTGTGGATGGATGTATATGATTCAGGGTTAGGATTAAAGAAGCAAACAACCGTGGATTCTGAAATTCATTCTCAATTAGATCTGAGTCTCTGTAAAGATGTATGCTTTCCAGTGGGGGAGAGCAGAGAGAGAGACACGAGGCGAGAGAGAGAATGAGGGGAGAGTGTGAGCTCGGGAGGGTGGCCGGCGCCTGGTGTGTTCGCCGGTAAGCTTAGGTCGGAAGGGGGGGGGTCGACGGCGAGCTGGGTGATGGTGGTGGTCGGTTGCTGGGTCGTGGGCGCAAGGGTGGGTTCTCTGTTCTTCTTCAGGTGTGGGTTTTCTCTGTAGCTACACTTACACGGGTTGTTGGGGGATGGGTTAAGTGGGTTATGAGAGAGTTAAAATATCCACTGTTGGATCTCATTAAAAGAGATCCAACGGCCAGCAATCAAGTCCCGCAAATAGGCTGGGATGCGGGATCCCGTAACTGAAGCTTCCTGTATATATATATATACATATATTTTTTTTTTTTTTGGTTTCATCTTATTCAAGGACAAAGTGGGAAGTTTAGGAAAACATATTTAGAAAGAGGTCAATTCAGCAATGCAGGTGGTTGCAAATGAAATCATTTAGATATCAAAAAATATATATCACTGTCAAGGAATCTAAAACCTGCGCTCATTGTTAGATTTTTGCTGATAAATTGTTAATTCTGCTTTGTTACATGATTACATCAGTGTTTTAAGGAAATTAAATGTTAAGATTAGGAAAATTTCACCAGTTCTTTGGTCAGCATCACACGTAGACAGAACAATCCAACACTGTTAAAAGCTATTATCCATGAACAAAACAAACCCGAATTTCAACATTACAGGCCCATATGCTACGACATTTCTTTGGTAGTTCATAACCCATCAAGTCTACTACGCTCTATGGCTTTCACTTCAGGCTCAATCAATGGATGACAGGCTTGAGGGGATAAGCTCTCATTTTCGACCAGTCAAGACTAGAATCAAGATCTGCATCTAACTCCCCAACAATGCTTCTGCAACAATTGAAAGTACAAGAAAATCTGTAACCTGTATAGCGTAATCCCACTTTCCCAAAATCATGGGAAACTAATCACTAATGTAAATAAAATAAGGTTTTCACACTTACATGTTGTCACCCCTGATTATATACAACCCCAACACGAGTTGCTGAACACCCTCCTGCCAGTCAGAATGTACAAGAAGTTAACCCAGTGCCAATGGGACAATAAAACAAGTATAGTGGTATAGGTTTTGTATATGCTACTTCAAAAACCATATGTAAACCCAAATGAGCACAGTATCAGATAGTAGAAAAGAAACCCAGACAAGTCATTCAATACTTGAAAATCTGAAATGTTCTGAGGAAAATAATAAATGCTCCCTTTGTCATTTGATTGGGGAAATTGGGAAAACTGAGGATAATTCCAACTGCCATAAGTAAGAGTAAGACGGCTTCCAAAATCCCAATCTTCTTTTCCAATTACTCATTCCATAAGAGTAAATAAAGATGCAGTTGGAACTTGGAAGCTTGTAACAGTCAAGATGCAAACCTTTGTAGAGAAAACACGTTCATGAGATTCATCCAGAATGATATTAGTAGCCTGATCAAAGCCTTTCAAGACTCCCTGAATTAGAAACAAAAATTGTTGATAAAACTAATTTGGTTAATAAGATATAAGAGGTGCATTGGCGTGTTAGTGTATAATATACCACAATATTACGTCCATCATTTGTGATAACGGAAATTGTTTCTGCACATAGAAATGATTCAAACAGTCAGAGACACACAGAGAGTCCAAAATTTAAAATGCTAACAACATAATGCCTCAATGAGCAATATGAAAACTTTCCCAATTCATGCATAAGACATAAGCAATAATATAGAAATGGGTAGTCAAGAATTTCCATACGATCAACAAGTGACTCAAGACCAGGGCCACTGGACATATCTTCTCTGCAAGATTGGTAAACAACAAAATTTTCTGCAAGAGAGAGAATGAGAGAGAGAGACAGAGAGAGATTTCAGAGACAACAATACCCGCGTACGGGGGAAAAATTCATGATAACACCAAAAAATTAAACTTCCTGAATTTGTAATTTTTAGGGGCTGGGGTGCGGAGATATTCAAAAGTATTTAAGTAGAATGCCTAAATTAATAGCAATAATAGCAGAAATCCTAAATTAATAACAAAAACAACAATAGCAGTAGTACTAAATCAAACCCTAAATTACGAACCAAACAAAAAATCTGAACTTAAACCCTAAATTAGAAAAAAAAAAATCAGAAATTAAACAAATCGAAAAGGTTAGAAATACCTGGGTTACAGAACTTACAGGAAGCTGGGAAAGGGTAGATTAGAAAAAGAAGTGGAAGATTCGAACAAAAAGAGAGCAGAAAATCAGAAAGAAACTGAGAGAGGTTCGAAAAAGAAGACTGAAATGGGTTAACGGATAAATGCCAGGGGTGGGGCCATGGGGTTGCGCGCATGGGCCTTCGGGGACTAGGGCTGGGGTTGGTGTGGGCTATCGACTTGTGGGCTTTAGTATATTGTTAAAAGGGAAAACCTCTTTAACGCCCATACACTACTTTCTTGGGTACCGTTATTTAGCTCAAACTAATTTAATAATAGCCCAAACACTTTAATAAAAATGTAATTTCATATTTTACTTAATGAAAATTAATAGGGGTGGGTTTGGTTTGGTTCGGTTCGGTTTTAGGGCTGAATCGCAGACTGAATCGAATACAAAGAATCGGTTTAATTCCACCAGTTCAAGGATTTACAACCAAACCGACTCTTATCGGTTCAATTCAATTGGTTTGGGCATTTTTTTTTTTCTATTTTGTTGAGCCAAGAGTTCTTGCAGTTGTGGATTTGTCAAAACAAATATGAACTCCCTAAGAACCAATTCCATAATTATATTTATTAATAGAGATGCTAATACATTGATTAATAACAAAACACTATGGAAACTTGAAAAAATTGAATATAATTTCAGTTAGGGACCTAGGTTTCAAACTTTCAAAATAATACCTGATTTTGAGAGGAAGAAGGAGAGAAATAGGGGTGGGTCGCAAGATTGAGGTAGTGAGGCAACCAACGGTCGCATACGGAGGCTCGCAGCGAGAGAGAATTAGTGAGGGAGATTGTCGGGCTGAGAGAATGAGAAGGTGAGAGTGAAACTAAAACGAGTAGGGGTGGATCGCAAGCGAGCGACGGTCACAAGACTGAGGCAGTCGAAGGTGGTGGCTGATCGCAGTGAGAAAGAATGAGAAAGGGAGAGTGTCGGGCTGAGAGAATGAGAGGGTGAGAGTGAAACTGAAACGAGTAGGGGTGGGTCACAAGCAACCGACAGTCGCAGGACTAAGGCGGCGAGACTGAGCGGTCGAAGGTGGCGGCGGATCGCAGCAAGAGAGAATGAGAGAGGGAGAGTGTGGGGCTGAGAGTAGGTGAGAGTGAAACTGAAGAGTGAAGAATGAGAGGGTTTGGAAGATGGGGAAAGGACCCAAGCGGAAAACAAATGAGCCACCAAAACGGCGTCGTTTTACAGTTTGCACTAAGCCATCGGTTCGGTTCATGCGGTTTTCTAAATATCAAAATCGAACCGAACTTAAAGGATGGTCGGTTCGGTTCGATTTTTTGGTCAAAAACTAACTTTTTCGATTTGGTTCGAGTTGGTTCGGTCGATGTGGTCAGCTTTTTCGGTTTTCAAACCTACCCTTATAAATTGACGAATAAGGACATACTAATTAATGAAAAATCCTCATTGTTCATCCTCATCGGTAATAGCTCAGCCTCCCGCCACCTCCTTTTAGCCTGCCAGTGGCCCTTTCATCCCGTTACCTCACTGTCAGCGAATACGACCGACAACTCTCCATCTCATTCTCTCTCTCTCTCTCTCTCTCTCTCTCTCTCTCCATCTCTCTCCCTCACTCTGTTCCTTCAATTTGTAGAACCACTATGAAATGGTGGTGGAACGGTGGTCTGACCTTCTTCTTCTTCTTCTTCTTCAATTCATAAAAAAATCTTTCTATGATAGTTCATATATTCTATAGTTCCTTCCCGTATCAATTTCCAATTCATGGTCATTGAGAGTTATAGTCAATACGGATTAACATTTAAGGATAGATATTACCTCCCCTTTAACCTTTC
>NC_141374.1:19905076-19995363 GCF_963921425.1 Dryas octopetala | reverse complement strand
GCTGTGTTAAAAATAATTTTTTTAAGAAATTTTTTATTTTAATTATTTTTTAAAAAAAATTTTAAATTCTTTTTTATTCAAAAGTTTTAAAAATATTATTATTTTTTAAATATGAGTAAAAAGACGAAAATACCCCTGCCACATCAGCAGATAACGGTTTATTTGACAAAAAAACTAACGGAGATACTATTTTGACACAAACTAAAAATTAAGGTACTTTTTTGCAAGTTTTTAAAATTAGAATACTAAATTAAAACAACATATAAAGTTGAGGTACTAAATTATAATTTGCTCATAATAGAATATATAATAATATATTTTTTATTTAATAATATTTATTCGCCCACAAAGAGGCCGCCTTCGGGAGCATCCGCATGACGTTCTCATATTTCTTCTTGTAGCAAAAAAGATACACTTGATCCCATTTTGGCGTCAGTGCAGCACATCTAAGAGAGGAAACAAAAGAGAAAAAATAGAAAGAGAGAGATGTCGACGACATCTAGATCGGCTGGGGGAGACGACGAGACGCAAGATTGTTTTTGGGTGGGGGTGGATGGGGGTGGGTGGGGAAGGAGGAGGGGATTGCTGGGTTTCCCCTTTTGGGGGTCTGTGCATGAAAAAAAATGAAAAGAATAAAAAATAAAAAGGAGGAAGGGGCGGGGGTTTGTGCGATCTGTAGATTGTGGACGTATAAAAAACATGTTTGGCTGATTTTTTTTTTCTAATGTCTCTAGGAAAAAAAAACATAAAGGAGTAGGAGGTATTTTATTTAATGAGTTGGCATTGGGTGGTGGTGATGATGTTGGGTGTGTTTGTTGGGTTTAAAGAGTAGGAATATATAAGTTGGGTATAGTGTTGGGTGTGTATGTTGGATTTTTATAAGAGTATTTGTGAAAAAATTGTTAGGTGTAATAATAAGTTTTTGTAATTTTAATTTTAAAGTTTGGTGTAAAGAGTGCGTGGGATAAAAATAAAGAGCAATGCATGTTATTTATTCCCACCCACCATTCCACCAATACTATTTTCCCACCCATTTCTAAACCATTTTTTACTTATATATAATTTTCTTTTTTATAAAATTACCACAAAAGGACATACGTGAAGAAAAAAAAAAAAAAAAAAAAAAAAAAAGAGACTGTAAGTCTGTAAGGCTGCCATGACTGCCCACCGCTACACCTAGCTTCAGTTGCAATTCATTTGGAGGTGCTCCAAATCTACAAGTGAAACACAAGCTCTAAAAGTATTGAAACATATATAGATCCGGCCTTCCAGCCTAATTGAGATGAATTTTAAACTACTATACCAATTGCATACCAAATTCTGATAAGATTATTTGTTGAAGCTTTTGACATTTGTGAACTGTGAACATAAGGGATAGTGCAAATTTGTAATGTGATCGAAATGCAGAAAATCAGCACAAATCCCAAAAGGATCAAATGAATTTTATTAATTTAGTATGATTTAGAAGATCAATTGAAAAATTGGGAATATACTTGTTTCCTTGAATTTCTATTTGATCGACAATCTTATCATCATGAAGAGAAAATATTTTTCTTTTAAAGAGATGAATTGGAGTTTATACATGCATATATATGTTTTCTAGGGTTAAGATTGGGGAAAGGAAAAGAGAAGATGAAGGAGAAGGAAGGCATATGGGTTGTTTGGGAATAATGGGGGTGGGAATAGAGTAGCTAGATATATTTCTTTTAAAAATAGTTTGTAAGGGTGTGAAAATATGGTGGGTGGGAAAAAATGAATGAGGGTTGGGAATAGTGCCACTCAAAATAAATTAGTTGGGTCTCTACTTTTTTTCCTGAAAAAAAGAAAATTATATTATATTCCCTAAAACTTTTAAGAAATATAATTTAAAAGTTAAAATGGGTTGCAGCTATTACGGTATCACAACATTGTCCAAGAAATACGAACCCTCGGACAACATAATATATCCATTATTGAGCTAGAGTTAGAATCTTGACACCTTATTAATTAATGATGTTTTTTATGGGTGACAACTTATTAATGGTGTTTTTTATGGGTGACAAGTGACAACCTATTAATGGGTGTGCATGCAACTGCGCGCGAAGCATTTCTTCTCAAGGCCTTTGACATTCCTTGCTCCCCTCAAAGTCAATATAAAAAGGAAACAATGACAATTTCTACTACATACATTGATACATATAATATAGCTACAATCTTTGGGAAAATGAGGACTTAATTTACGGTTCACAAACCGTTCTACAAGCTGTCACGTTGGTTATGAAAATTGTTAAGACTTGGAAGGAGCCTTTGTTTTTTAATGGTACATTGAAAGGACTCTTAGTTGTTATCGTTTATATATATGTATATGTAGGCATTAAGAATGCCTTGCACACTTCGTCAAACTGTCATAAAAACAATAAAGAAAGGCATGCATGAGTGCATGGCCTAGGCGTACATATATGTATATATATATATATATATATATTCAAGTTTATTTTATTTATTAATTAAAAAACCCTATGTCTTACTTTAAATCTCTCCAAATTAATATCCCATCCAATCCATCACCATGAATTTGCATAAAAATTGCATACTTGTTATGAAGTTGATCTTTCTGAATCTATTATCAAGTACAATTTTTCTTATATCATTATCATCATCTTCTGGATTGATAGAAATTGATGAATACTACTCAGAAGAAAGAGATGGTTTGTTGAAGCTGAGAGATTCAGTAAGCTCAAACTCAAATTTGCACGCGAATTGGAGTGGGCCTCCTTGCATCAACAACAGCAGCAGATGGGCTGGTATTGCTTGTTCAAATTGGCACGTTGTTCACATTGTCCTGGAAGGAATTCAGCTAGCAGGTTTCCTCCCACCTACATTTCTAAATAACATTACTTTGTTGAGGAAACTTAGCTTTAGAAACAATACACTCTCTGGGCCTCTTCCAAATCTGACGAATCTGGTGCACTTGGAATATGTGGTTTTGTCATACAACCGCTTCTGGGGTTCAATTCCTATGGAGTACACTCAACTGCCCAACCTCCAAGTGCTAGAGTTGCAAGAGAATTATTTGGATGGGAAAATTCCAGCTTTTGACCAACCAACATTGAGAGTTTTTAATGTTTCTTATAATCATCTTGAGGGTCCAATTCCTCAAACTGGTGCGTTACAAAAATTCCCCAAAAGCTCCTACTCTCATAACTCAAATCTTTGTGGGAGTCCTTTGGAAAAGTCATGTCCAGTACTCCTTCCACCTCCATCTCCTTCTCCTTCTCCTTCATCCGATGTCAAGAAAACTACTGATCATGGTCTCCCAGCATGGAGTATTGATTTGATTGTAGCTGCAGCAGCGCTGCTTCTTTTCCCCCTCATATTTGTTTTCTTATCTTATTATACGAAGGTGCATGGAAAAGGATTAGCAACAAATAAACAGGAGCAGACAGCCACAGGTACGCGTAGGTATCAATATATTAATATGTATCATGAGTATATATATATATGACATCTCAACAATATTAATTGATTTGATCATCCCTATTCCCTACTAATCATGTAAATCGTTCAACGCCTTCATTAACCAGTTGTATGTATATGATTCAAATCTTAATGGAATTCAATTGAAAAGTTATATATATTTATATATAAATATATGTATGGTCATTTGCTTATTTGATCGATTCTTTAAATTTAATTTTTTAATTTTCCGGCTCCCAATTATATATATAGGAGGAGATGGAGATGGTTCTTCAGGGCAGACAGAAAATAAAATGCCCCATTTGGGGAGTGTTGAAGTTATTAGCTGTGTTAAAGTAATTAGCTAAGTAGTGCTGTATTAATTAGGTTGTTGTCTTTATTTTAATTAGTCGTTATTTTTCCTAAGGAAGCCAGAAAGGCCGTAGCTTTTATTCTTTCTAGTTGGCCTTGTAGTTGTTCAAGGCTTTTATGGTGCAGTGGTTAGCTGTTGCTTATCCATCTATTTGTACGTTGTTGAGCCTCTGCTCTTCGCATGACTGTAAAACCAAAAGCTTGTTTAGCTTACTTTTCTCTACAGGGAGCATGGAGGATCCTGAAAAGAGGGTTGAGTTGGAATTTTTTGACAAGGAAATGGCTGGTGGTTTTGACTTGGATGATTTACTAAGGGCATCATCAGAGGTGTTAGGCAAGGGGAAACTAGGCACTGCATACAAAGTAGCACTGGAGTCGGGTCCTGCTGTGGTGGTGAAGAGACTTAAAAACATGAATGAGTTGAGCAGAAAGGAATTTATCCAGCAGATGCAATTGCTAGGAAAGATGAGGCATGAAAACCTTGTGCAGATTCTCTCTTTCTACTATTCCAAGGAGGAGAAGCTGGTCATCTATAACTTTGTCTCTAGTACTGCCACTTTGTTTGAGCTGTTACATGGTCAGTTTAATTATATATATAGATATATATTCATCAAGTACTAATTAAATTATATATGTATATTTCCGTATGTGTATATATATATATATATATCGATCGATCTTAATTAACTAATTAATATGCTGGGTGAATGCAATGCACATATGCATATGCTAGAGAATAGAGGACTTGGAAGAGTAGCTTTGGATTGGGCAACAAGACTATCAATAATCAAAGACATAGCAAAGGGTGTCACATTTCTTCACCAATCCTTGCCTTCACATAAGGTCCCTCATGGCAACCTTAAATCGTCTAATGTATTACTAGTCATTCAAGGACACAGCAGCGGCCAAATAATGTACGATTTAAAGCTTACAGACTTCGGATTGCTACCACTCTTGCCCTCTCGAAAATACTCTGAAACTCTAGCCATCAGTAAGTCGCCAGAATTTGCTCAAGGGAAGAAGTTGTCACACAAGGCCGATGTGTATTGCTTTGGTATAATCCTACTGGAGGTCATTACTGGCAGGATCCCTGGTGATCAATTGATCTCAACGCCGGGACTTATGTTTAATGATCATGAAAGTAGAAATATTGATGCTCATGATGATCTTTCTGATTGGGTTAGAATGGTTGTAAACAACGATTGGTCCACGGATATTCTGGATCCAGAGATACTGGCAGAAAAAGAAGACCATGATGAGATGTTGAAGCTCACCCAGATTGCGTTAGACTGCACAGACATGGCACCAGAAAAGCGCCCTAAAATGATTCAAGTATTGAAAAGAATACAAGACATATATCGATCCGTTGATGCTTCATGAATCATGATCAGTTAGCTAGCTGATCGATTAAACAACAGAGAAAATGAAGAATGATATCTATCACATGATTCATCCAAATGTATTAATTATTTTCATATCCCAGGCAGTGTTTTCAGACGCAAAAACATGATGCGAGACGTTTTAGTCGTAGAAGGCGAGGCGTAAGCCTCAACGCGTTAAGGCGTAAGCTTTTCGGTATATATTTTTTATAATAAAAAAATTATAAATATATATATAAACATATATAAATAGATAAATATATATATAAGTATATATATAGAACATAAGACCCAAATATATATATAAGCAAGGGTATTGTTGTCTTTTCAGCACATGTAAAAAAATTAATATTTTAAAATGTTTTTGAATTAAAAAATAAATAAAAACAGTATTAGGACTGTTTAGGCTGTAAGACCAAAGCCTGATGGCCCAAACATATATAAATAGCTCCAGGAAGATTTTATTCATTCCAAAAAGACCAAAGCCTGATGGCCATCACCATAACTGCAAGTCAACCTTTGCCTTGCACGATCTTACTCGGTTGGAAGAGTGGGTTCTTCTCCAACCGATCTTCTCCAAAACAGAGGTGCAAAAAACCTAGAACAGAGGTTGAAAAAAATCCCGCAGAGTTGGTCGCGAGGCGACGCCTTCAACGCCTTCAGCGCCTTGCCGTCGAGAGGCGTACGCCTTCAACGCCTTGCCGTCGCCTTTCAGTCGTTTTTCACAGTCCGGCGACGTCGTGCGCAATCGGCCGCCGCCTCACCATGACTCGCGCCTTGAGGCGCGCCTGAAGCTCGCCTTTGAAAACACTGATCCCAGGACCATTTATCCATCATCCTGATTCCTCATCCATGATGATGATATTACTAGCATGCTAGTAGCTACAGTCTACAGCCTACAAGAATGTCCATGTACCACGCATATATATATATGCATAGATCTAGAGCTACCTCACCCAACCCAACAATGTATTCCTAATCATCAAATACTTCTTAAGAGCTTATATATGTTCGATCTGTAATTCTGTACACATTCCAAACTGTAACCACAACATAAGTCGAGTGTACGTACACTAGTCTAATTAGGCATGCAGGAAAGTTAATTGATTTTTTTTCTTTTTATTATTTGTAATTTGGTGTCTTTTCATTGGTAACATTGGATCATGATCAACTATATATAAATCAAATCACTGATTTCCAAAACACCAAGCTACGTACATTAACATTCAACTTAATTTCTGAGCCATTACAATTTACAGAACCCAGATAATTGAATCATTGTGGCATCAAGAGATAAGTCCTATATATATCCTTAGTTTCACTTGAGAAAAGACTGAGAAATTAAGGGCTTTTGTTTTCTTCCAATTAAGGCAAGCTGATCGAGCAACAATATCAGCGAATATGACGATATCCACCATAGATGCCAACCAGCATCTGGACTCATAACTAAATCGAATCTGAAACTAGCTAACAAAGAAAATCCTAATGGAAAGCCTCAACTTCTTCTTTGAAGTGTTGTAGTAGGCTCCTCATGCTCATTACTGTCACATCTCCCTTGTCTCTAACCCTTAATTAAGCTAACCTGAAACAATAAGGATCAAAGCTAGATTAACATGCCACTATAATATATCGAGTCAAAATTTAGAAAGATCGAGTACATGTAATTACTAACAACATTAATTCAACTTTACTCGTGCTCTATTACATATAATTAATCTACGTTCCCAAGACATACACATATATTCAACTTTACACGTGGTCAATCACATAATCTACATTTCCAACCATACACATGTTTCAACTTCAAAGAGTCTTAGATCGCTTCAATTATTAATTACCAATGAGTTTTAAGTTGAACAGTTCTTCTCTACATGCAGATGATGTTCACTTGTTTTTTTAAACGAAAGCATAGAACCCTGTATAAAATTAATGCGTGTTATACACATAAAAAAATAAGTATGAATCATCCACACTTGAAAAAAAATCCTTAAGTTGAATTAATATATTAAAAACTTGGACCTAATTCAAGAATATAATATAAAAAATAAATAAGGAAACCAAAGCCTAGGGCGTTACTTTGAAGTTATAAGAGAATTCCCTCGTTAATGAATTATCTGATCATGCATGTGGCCGAGTACACAAGTCAGGCAATGGCATATATATATATATATATATATATGAGTGTTCTAAAACTAACTAGTTAGCAAGTTAATACGAATTAACTTGCTAACCATATTTTTGGGCCCACCACATAGCTAATATCATAATCTGAACCGTCCATTTTTAGGCCATATTTCAAAGATCATCATTGCAAAAAATCAACTAAATCAGAAATTATTGAGTTATCTAGTTGTGATTAAATAAATAGACGATCATTATTTTCGATAAAAGCATATAAATAATTATTATTACAATCAAATAGCTAAATAACTTTCGATTTTAGACATTTTTTACAGAAATGGTCTTTGAAGTATGGCCTAAAAAATGAACGGTTCAGATTTTGATATTACATTGTATGGTGGGACCAACATGGTAGTTAGTTTTGCATTAACTTACTAATTGGTTAGCTTTATAGCATTCTTGTATATATATACATGAAGCTTCAAGTGTGGGATCCCACATTTAGTGTTAAATGTGGGATGGGGCGGATGGGCCCACTCCATATATTTTTTCAACAATTCGAATCGTTTGTTTTTTAGGCCTCTATTCATAGATCATCTTTGCAAAAAATTAGCCAAATCGAAAATTATTTGCCTATCTAATTTTGATCAAACAAATAGACGATTTTGTCAAAAATATTTGGTTCGTGTATTTGTTTGATCAAAGTTGGATAGACAAATGATTTCCGATTTGGCTAATTTTTTGCAAGAATAATATTTGAATAGAGACCTAAAGAATAGACGGTTCATATCGTTGATATATATATATATATGGAAAATTTGAGGGAAAGGACTCCAACTTGTGTGTTGGAGTCAGATCAGGATTCCCCTTTCAAAGTCAGATCAGGATTCTCCTTTCAAAGTCAGATAGACAAATGATTTCCGATTTGGCTAGTTTTTTGCAAGGATATTCTATGAATAGAGGCCTAAAAAATAGACGGTTTGAATTATTGAAAAACTACATAGAGTAGGCTCATCTGTCTCATCCCACATTTAACATTAGGATCTCACACCCTATGTGTATGTGTGTGTGTATATATATAGGCCCTTTCAGGTGTAGGATCCCACATTTAGGCTTATTTGTGGAATCCCTCATCGGGCCCACTCCATGCACATTGTATTTCGATAATCGGAACTGTCTACTTTTTTTTGTCTCCATTGAAGGATAGTGATTGCAAAAAATTAGGTTAATCGGAAATCATTTGACCGTTGATTAAATTATTACCATTTCAAGTGTTTATCCAAAACATTTGTTCGTTTATTTATTTGATCAAAATTTGATAGCTTAATGGTTTCTGATTTACTTAATTTTTTGTAAAGATAATCTTTGAATATAAACTTAAAAAATAAACGATTTAGATCATTGAAATACAATATGGAGTGGACCCCACATTAGAATCCCATAAATATGAGATCCACACTTGAAGCTCCCTATATATATATGGGGCGGATCTATAGCATTATATTTTTTACACAAATTTTCAATGGGCCGTCTCGATATATGATTTCAATGATATAAATTGTTTATTTTTTAAGTCTCCATTAAATGATTATTATTGTAAAAAATTAAATAAATCAGAAACCATTTACCTATAAAGATTAAATGATTAACATGTTTATTTTATTAACCATTTAATCTTATATGATAAATGGTTTTCGATTTATTTAATTTTTTGCAAAGATGATTTCTTAATAGAGACCTAAAAAATAAATAATTTGGATTATTACAATCCTATATAAAGTGCGTCTTATTAAAAATTTATTTTAAAAATATGATATTATGGATCTTTCTCCTATATATATATATATTTCAGATGAGATGATCGAGATGAGATCATTCAGAACGAAGAGATAGAGACGGTTCCAGATGATGCCAATACTCCATATTCCAAGACTGTTTTAGTACGATTTAGCAGCTTACACACATATCCCTACGTGTCACTATTCCTGCATAGCATGTGCCCAAGTGTCCAACATATATCCAAGCCCTTTGGCTAATTTAAGACTAAACACCTCCACATGCATTTCAAACATGCAAACACCCTCATCTGAATACATGCACCTGCCTAGCTAGCTAGCTTTTCTCTCTTTGTCGATCTCAGCCTTCGTCTCTCTCTCGATCCTATCTACCTCGATCCATCTCGATCCCTGTTTGTATTCTAAAGAATTGATCGAAGCTCTCGATCTGCACCCAACCTAAGAATTGAACTCAATTTAATAGCAGCATATGCAAGAAGCAGGTAGCCGGCGGTGGTGGAAATTAATTAATTAAGGCTAGCATCAAGTACTACTCCGGCGGGCCATATCACACACACACACATATATATATAATTAAGAAAGAGATCCGATCGGATCAGAGGAATTGCCAGCATGCCATCTCGTAGCTATGCGTTTGGGAGGGCGGACGAGGCCACCCACCCTGACTCCATCAGAGCCACTTTAGCTGAATTTGTTTCCACTTTCATCTTTGTCTTTGCTGGGGAAGGCTCTATCCTCGCTCTTGGTACCTACGTTTCCATAATATAATGCAGTCCTATGTACATGTCATAATTCAATTAATCTTGTAAATTAATTAATGAATGATTTGTATATGTCTGCAGGGAAGATTTACAAGGATAGCGGCACGTCCGCGGCTGAGCTGATAGTCGTAGCTCTTGCACATGCCTTCTCTCTGTTTTCGGCCATCTCAGCCAGCATTAACGTATCTGGTGGACATGTCAACCCTGCTGTGACCTTTGGTGCTCTTCTTGGTGGAAGGATCTCTGTCCTTCGAGCCATTTACTACTGGGTTGCTCAGCTCCTTGGCTCTATTGTGGCTTCCCTTTTGCTCAGGCTTGTCACAAATGGCATGGTACCCCTACTACTTAATTACTAGCTACTACTTAATTACAAATGAATATTATTCATTTTATCGATCCATCCGTGATTTAATTTTCTTAATATAATATACATCTTTTAATTAATTAATTAATTTAATACATTCTCAATCGGTCAGAGGACTGTGGGGTTCAGCGTGGCCTCTGGTGTTGGCGAGTGGCATGCTCTAATACTAGAGATTGTGATGACATTTGGGCTAGTTTACACCGTGTATGCTACAGCCATTGATCCCAAGAGGGGAAGCTTGGGAACCATAGCACCTCTGGCCATTGGATTCATTGTTGGGGCAAATATCCTGGTGGGTGGGCCGTTTGACGGGGCATCCATGAATCCGGCAAGGGCATTCGGACCAGCACTCGTAGGCTGGAGATGGAGGAACCATTGGATCTACTGGGTTGGACCTTTTTTGGGAGGTGGCTTGGCAGCTCTCACATATGAGTACATGGTCATACCAACAGAGGCCCCCCACCACAGTACTCACCAGCCCTTGGCTCCTGAGGATTACTAGTTTTCCATCTCTTTTCTCTTCTCGTCTCTACTACGTGTAATAATATCAGTGTATGCGATAGGCAATATTCAGACCACCTTCAGTGTTTATGTTCCATGCATTTTCCGTCTGTAATTTTCTTTTTTCGTTTCTCTGTTGTTTTTGCCTTGTTGGCAACTTTTGAGTTTGTCTTCCGTACGTGGTCTAAATGTCATGCCCATGTCCATCACATATGTGATTGTAAAGCTAATAAAGTGCCAAAGAGTTGTTTGTTTGGTTCCCTCCCTCCATCCTTTTTTTTACACTACTGTTAATTTTTTTTCACTCTGAAGTCTGAACTATCTTTTTTTCCTATTTCTACTAAACAGTTTATGCTTCTAAAGTCCAAGTCCACTTAAGGTTACTGACAATAAGAACTCTTATGTTCTAATAATAGCTTAAAAATGGGAACTATAGCTTTTAACTTAAAAACGGCAAAAGAAATGCATTTCTCAGAAGCGGTACGGTTTCTTTTGGAAGACATCATCAAATCATCAAATCATCAAATTGACGTAAGTTTGAATATTTACAAAGAAAGGGTAAGAAAACCAAAACTCGTAAGTTTACAGAATTTCTGCTTCTCCAAAGGCAAGACTAGAGAATTAGGATAACAGCCTTTTTCTGTTTTTCTTTTCCCTACGTACACAATCAAACCACTCACACTCAAAAGGTTTATAGATGAATGAACAGAGAGCATGTAATTTTACTGGCAGTGATCAAATATTCAGTTCATGGAACGAAGGGCCACAAAGGGAAATATCTAATCTATGTACTTTCATCTCATGTTTGGTTATAAAATCTGGCAACCCAAGGAGCAAGTTCAGTGTTATGAGGTGTTCTTGGGTTGGTAGAGTAATAATCAGACCAATAACATGGTGAAAGCCTATCGGAAAACTTTCCATTACGATAAATACAAAATGGTAACCAGTTTTCACCCCCATTCATTCTCCTCTTCCGTTCTCTTGGGTAAGCTAATGGAGCCTGCACATACCTGCATTGTACAGTGAACTTTGTTCATCATTGATTTAGTGTAACTGCTCAAACAAATTTCATAATCATTCAAGGTACAAAAGAACTAATTGTGCAGGGGCAATATTTGTCATAATTTGATGCAAGTGAATGATCTTCAAAATGCTTTAAGTGGTTTCTAAAATCTGAAAATCTCCTTAGCAAGGCCCAGGTAATGGGAAGAGAGAAAGAGTGTGTGTGTGTGTTCCAAGAATTAGTAATTCCATCATCCATGGTAAAGGGGGTAAATCTCTCTTTCAAGTCTAAGCATGCTAAAGAAAATTGTTGACTAATAATTGTTTATTGAGACTAAATTATACTTTCTGTTTCATATAGCCTTCAGATTTTTGAGGTAACTTCCCAAAGGCACTCTTCTCCTTTTGATACCACGGAAACAGTACATTCCCTAACAAGGCAATTGTATGAAATCATTATCACAGTGGTAACTGAATGATGAATGCACCTGATATCATTAAGCACAGCATCCCAACAGAAATGTGTATGACCAAACACATGACATGCAGATGCCCTTCCTTCAACCCCATGGATGGACCTTATACGAACCTCAAGGCAATCAGAGCCAATAATCTTTGGAAGCTTTGGATAAAATAGCATCCTTTTCTCTGGACATAGCTCTTGCCTGGTGACATGGTATGCAAGAAATTATCAAGCTAACAGAACTACTCACAGAAGTCATGAACTTACTGACACATGAGATTCAGGGAAAGGACACAAGAATGATGCGGGCTAAAGTTATAAACTGGAAAAACACCATATACAGCACCATCATCACTACCACTAGTGCAGCACCATCAGCACTTCAGTATCATTGCAACCACAATCAGACACCAGATTTGATGGAGAGTGATTTGAAAAAAAAAATTTTGAGGCCCATTTGGGAGTGATTTCAATTTAGAATATAGTTAATATAAATTGTTTGATGGGACTATGACAATCCATATATACTGGATTTGAATTAGAAGAAAACACATGGATTTCAAATGATTCATTACATATAACTATTTCAAATACAATACATCTAGTTATTTGAAATACACTCTTATCTAAAGTTTTGTAGTTTTCTTTCTAACTAATTTAGCCTTATTGTCAAATCCAAATCCTTTCTTTTGAATCATTCCATCCAAATGGAACTTTAGGGATATCATTGAGGAATTTGATTTGACATGGGTTTTGGTTTTGTTTAGGGATTTGAATTTTTACTTGATTATAGATTTCTAGCAATAAAATGGGTGAGTAAGATTAAGAAAACTACTAGGATATCAACAGTCAATTTCAAGCAAATAAAATACAATTTTTAGTAGTTAGTGACAAACTACAATCAACAAGATATATTTTCTAAGAAACATTTTAAAATATTTAAATTTAAAAGTGAGAAAGCAACTAGTCAGACATTAATTATTCTGGAAGTGTAAATCACAATCAACCGACCTGGGAACAAAGTGAGAAAATGTAATTATTTGGCTACATGTGCTCTGGATCTCTTTGATCACAATCTGATTCTTTTCATTCATTGCATCAAAGTACAGGGCAAGTGAGATATCTCCATTTGACAGTTCTGTAGGCCACTTGCATGCCTTGAAGTCCTTACATGCCTAAACATAGAAACAATGATATGGACATAAAAATAACTAAGTATTGGCGTCTCCACTACACAATAAAGCATCCAAAGTAACTGCAGCAATGTAAAGTGGCAAATTTAGCACATAAAGGAACACAAATAAAAGAGGGAAATAACACCCAAAAAAATAAGTGAAAAAAGAGAGAAAAACCTAGAAACTGGTAGTTCAGACTTCAGAGAATATTACCCTTGAGCCTTAAGTACATAAATGCCGACAAGACAAACAATCAGCAAACAAGAAAAAAAAAAAACTGAAGAAAGTCAAAGGTCCACCATGAATGACACTCTGTTATCAACTTCATATGCCAAGTAATTATGTCGCACAAATTCAAGAACATTGAGGACAGTAAAAAGAATGAGAAAAGAGCAGAAAGTCCGTCATAGAACTCAGATTAGTTCACTATTTAGCATGTTGAACATTAATAAATTTGAGAGGACCAATATTGAGAAAGAATTAACCTTTCTTAGCCTCCAGCATCGTAAATTGGATAATGAATAAGTTAACCTCTTTTCAGCTGCACTTTGTCCAAATAGTCACTATGAAGTGGATGACTATTCTCAAAAATCATGACCTCGTTATGTATTCTAAGTTAACAGTAGACTGATGCCTGAATCATCAAAATGCTTTCAGGTTTAAGCCAAAACATGTAGTATCATGTACTGGTTATAGATAAAAGCAGAACTGGTGGCTGGATGCATTAGAAATCTATAGCAAGCATAGTTAAGAGCAAGAACTGCACATGTTATGACGATCAACGTTATTGCAAATCTTACTGGGAGAAAAGAAAGTGAATCACCATCTCCAAAGGCGGAATGCGGATGTTGGTTATTTCCTCCTCCCTATCAAAGCTCTGCAAAATAAGCAAGTCTATTCATTTATATGAATTATATACTAAGCATTACTAAGATAAAGCTATCAATCTGGGAGCTGAAAAACTATAAATAAGATAAAATCTATGTTGGTAGACCAATCACCTCATGGTACCATGAGAACAGAGGAATGATTCCCAAGCCCTCTAAAACCATCGGATTGGTCTCCACTCCAAGTCCTCTACATGCATCAAGCAATTTATTTAACTTCTGGAGAGAATCAAGCTGGAAAAACACAATCACACTGTTCAGACAAAGTTTCCACCAGTAGGAAGAAACCTTGCGTATCATAACAAGAAAACTGAATGAAAACATTGACAATAATCAAACATTCTGAACCAGATACATCTATGCCATCATTAATCATTAAAATCTGAATGTGGATTAAAATGGCATCAACAGAAAGACAAATATAGACCCATATTCACCATCTGATATGATTCAGATTAGCATTCATCAGATAGTCCATGTCTATGATTTTGATTACTCAAAAGGAAATCTATCAAATAAAAAAAAATAAAAAAGAAAGAAGCAGAGACAGAAGAAGAAATGAAGAAAGAAAGTAAAGTGGCAAGATAAGAATACAAACATTTTGCTTTTACCAAATTAACCAGCTTATTTATTTATACATCCAGTTTGGCTTGTCAAGATGTTTTTTCAGTTTCATGGGTGACCATGCACTCTCCAAAACTGAGTGCAAAAAGTGTCCAAAATCTCAGTTTAATTTGAGAGGAAACCGAATGCAGTCTCGGTTTGACTTTCACATTCTCTTTATTGAATCCATCATTAATGGAATCTCCAAACTAGTAAGTAGAATTATGGACAGATAGCTTTCTTGCTAGTTGAATCATTATTTAAAGACATCCTCGCAAAGTCACCATCCAAAGTCAAGTGAACTGATTTCAAGTCTATGTTGGGCTCTAATTCAATCCTTAACCCTAAACTTAAACTACCGAAATGTTGGCTTGTTAGTCAACTCTAATGAGTGGCTACACATCAAGAAAACTAGTGCTGCAGTGCATGCTGATATATACAAGTATGAAAAATATTATGAATGTGTACAGATGTATATAACATTACGACATTAATTGTTAAGCAATGAGATATTCTGAACTAATGCACTTGGAGGATGTAGTGCATGCACCATAAAGGCCTGGAAATTAAATAATGTTTCTCACATGATTATCTCCATCCCGACGACACCACAGGTCATGGTTCCCAGGCACATAAAAGACATGTTCAAATCTATCCTTCAAGAGAGACATTGTCACGATAAAGTTGTTGTAAGTCTCAGCAACATCACCGGCAACAATAAGAATATCATTCTTGTATCTGTCGGTCGATAAGCATTTGACCCATTTCATGTTTTCAGTATAATCAGTGTGCAAGTCCGAGAGTGCAAACACACGTAACCCAACAGCATCTCCAAAAGCGGAAGGCAAAATCTGAGGCCCCCTAATGCTGCTCCTCCGTATGTCTCTTTTATATTTACTAAATGCAATATGTTTTGAAATGTAGTTTGAATGATAGGCTTGTTGAGAAAAACCCAAGCAAGAAGGTGCCACGCTCACTACCATGTGTAGAGTGATAGGCTTGAATGATCTGCAATGACACAAATAAAAATTTAGCCAATTCAATTCAACCTTTAATCGGAAAACAAGATATAGTTTTTTTACGCTATTCAATAACATGGGCATTAAATCTACACAAATTAGCTAGACTTGATCAATTTTTCCGTTATTCTAAGGCACACAATTGAGCATTTTAGATTAAAACACATATGACTTTTAGGAAAACCCGTTGATTTAAAACGTACAATTTAGCATTTTAGCAAAAACCACTTCAATGGTTTTGATTCTAGAAATAAAACGGAACGAAATTCACATTTCAAACATAAACCAGCTTAAACAGTCCTAGCTTGGTAATCAATCAAAAGTGTAAGCCTACTCACTACCAATGTTCAATTAAACTATCCCACATATAAACTTAATCCGTCGGGTGAAAGAAAACAAAAAAGAAAGGAACTTTATCCGACTTTTGGAACAGTCCTGGAATTGCAATTACAAAAATAGTAGAGCTATTTTTCTGTATTTACAAATAAATAAATAATGAGTGGGAATGGTAAGTACCTGAACCTTTATTATGATCTGTAGATGCCGAGTGATTGTACTCGTGAGAATGCAGACGGACTGAATATGCAATTTATCTCACTGTACGTACAACAACATCTCCCATCAAAAGAGGAATGGGACTGCTCTGCTCGCTTGTATCGGGTGGGTTGGATTCGGGTCAAGCAGAATAGCGATCTAACCTGGTGGCTGGTATCTCTGAGTCCGACCACTCTCCTGCTCTAGTGGGCTTGGGCTAGGCTTGCGCTAGGGATTTAAATTCTTGAAATGGCTGCTGATAGCGAGGATGCCTTTAATCTGTGGTGCTTGGAGTACCCAAACCTAATCAAGTACGCGCGTGGTTCTCTTCTTCAATCCCAATTTGTCGTAAATTCGTAATTAAGCTGAAGATGATGAAACCCGAGCTTAGCAAATTGCATTAAGTATCTATGCAAAATGCAACACACAGAAAACACATCTTCTGTTATGCACCATTGATTGGTGGATATAGATAAATACCAATTTGGGTTATCCTCCGCACTATTAAGGTTGAAGAAGGATTTAAGTATTTTCAAAGTTGCACAAGGATTTTGGAATACAACCTAACCTAACCTTAAACTTGCTTGGTTGGTAGAGCTGGTAAGTTTGGCTTGACTTGGCTTTTAAAAGTAAAAAGTAAAAACCACCCATGAAATCAAATGCCTGTCCAAGTACAAGCTCAAGCTTGGCTCCATTGCTCGATGGTTACGGGACTTATCTCAACCTTGCTGGGATAGTAAGTTTACAACTAGGAAATTTTTAAGAGTTTGATCCAAGAAGCACTGCCCATCATTCATGTATTAATTGCTAATCTAAATAATTCTGTGGGTAAGGAGAAGGAGGCGGCTATGGCTAGAATGTTGATAAAATTTGGAAAATGAAGGGTTGATTAAAGAACCAGGTTGAGATCAATCGCTCTCCCCATCTTGTTTGTTGCAGTAAATGTAAGCTAGTGTCTACCGTAAATTCTCTCTACTTTATTGCTCTGTAAAAATTACAACAGGACCGGATGAGTTCAAGCCAAAACCTTGGCAGGACAGCTATGCAGCAAGTGAAAACAGTCCCTGTTCTGCAAGCAAGAATCGGAAAATTTCCGTACTATGGGATTTTCGGCAACCAAAAAAATGTACAAATATTGATGCAACTATCATCAATGCAACTATGTCTCTTCTCCTAGCTGTTTTACGGTCCTCGCATCTTCTCAACAATGTTCCTACTCTTCTCTTCAATGTTACGCCTCTTCTCTTCCAATTTCTCCCCCATCTTCTTCCCCAGATCAAACATCCTTGCTCTTCTCCCCATTCTCTTTGGCTCTTCAATGGTATGATTCTGTTTATCAAACAAAATTGTAGACCTCGATGTTGCTTGACACTCTGGTAGCTCCTCTAGCTTGTGTTTGCAAGTTTCTTGTGATTCACCATTCCCCAATAAAGGGGTTCTCAATTCTTGAATAGTCCCACCACTACTCCCAGCTGACGCGTCATTGGAACTCACTGAAAAGAGTAATACATCTGAGGATTCACCAATTGGTCCTTCAATAGATTCATCCTTCTTGACTTTTTGATGCTTGCTTTGTGAATGATCACTGGAGGCTCCCCTGCTAGCTTCTGTCTTGTATTTTCCTTCAGTAGGTTGGAAGATGGGTATTTCACATTCACTGGCAGGATCATTCACAGATTCTTGGTTAAGCCATATGAAAGGAGCAACCTTCCGCGGTGCCCAGTCATCCTTTTCTGCTAGCATCCATGGAATGCATACACTTTCAAAGTTTGGAAGCACTAGCGTTTCCCGGATTGCTGCCTGTACAAGTGAAATGAAGCTTCAGCAGAAGCACCCTAGACATATTTGTTCCTTCTAAGTGTCACTGAGTTTTTCAGCATAAAATTGTGTGCATACCATCTAGGGGAACTAAAAAAGTATTTGCAAAAAATGCTCAAAGTTTAAGATCAATGGAAGTACTTGAATTCAAGCATGTACGAGCAGTTTCCGCAAATAAAAAAATTGATCGACAGACAGTAGCTACACATTAAATTACAACCAAAAGAAAAGAAAAAACTATAAATTTGTGGTGTAAATGCTTACTGTTGACCTGAACTCAGTATACAGCCTAGACGTACTCATAGATCTTTCTGAATCCGAGAGTAACAATAACTTATGGGATTATATTGGAAAAATGAGATCAGGATATAAGAACCATCCTAAAATTACTTAAAGCTGTCATTGAGTGAGTTCACACAACATAGTAACAAACACGAAGCCTCATGTATGAGTTTCATTATAAGCAAGTTCAAAAACGTAAGAAAAGGAAACTTAGTGAATATGGACGCAAATTTCTGTACCTTAAACCGACTCATCAGAAACAAAGCTATGCGTCCACTAGTAATCTTGTGATCGCCCACTGACGAGTCCAGGTTGAAATCTATATCAGGCATGGATGTGAAGGAAAACCATAACTGATCTGAAGGAGGTGGCTTGATATGTAAACGCAGTGTTCCTCGAAGGGATGTTATCCTTATTGCCAAAGAGAGTGGTACCTTTAATTAGATATAACCACTCAGTTAGTGAACTGCAGAAGCTCCTGTGATTAACAACTTTTTTTTTGTTTGGACCAAGCGATTAACAACTTTTTAAGTATGAATACAAACACTTATAAATAAGGGAAAGTTTGTGTTTTGTGTAGTGCGTGTGCGTGCGTGTGTGTGAGAGAGAGTGAGAGTGAGAGAGAGAGAGAGAGAGAGAGAGAGAGAGAGAGAGAGAGTCCAGATAACACACACATGAGCTCACAGAAATTTATGACCAGTATTCTATCAAGATTATAAAATACTTTGGCAATGCCTCTCTCCAGAAAATACAACTCAATTTTTTTTTTAATTAACATGCTCAAGCTTCTTTCCTAAATACTTATGGTTTACTTTGTGGCCCTATGATTGTTTACTAAATGGTCTAGTAGCCTCCATAAAATCATGGAGAAAACTTGAGCAGCATGTTTATTTATGACCAGTATTCTATCCAAGATTATAAAATACTTTGGCAATGCCTCTCTCCAGAAAATACAACTCAATTTTTTTTTTTAATTAACATGCTCAAGCTTCTTTCCTAAATACTTATGGTTTACTTTGCCCTATGATTGTTTACTAAATGGTCTAGTAGCCTCCACAAAATCATGGAGAAAACTTGAACAGCATGTCTTATAAGATTATAGCATAAACTAAGTTAATTTCAAACGGAGAAAGTGCCAACTCACACAAACACCCATTTTTGCCCAAACCAAAATATCCATCTCAATGGGAACAACTACTATGGGCACCAAATCGTTACAATCATGGTCCTCATGGAATCAAGCTATTAAGAAGCAAAATAGTATAGGGAATCAAAAACACCTATAGGTCAAGCGAGCCATCTACAAACCTGTGAAACTTGTTTGGCAATAGAATTTAGAAGCGACTTCCACCTGGATCCATGGTTTGATGCAGACATACCACTCTTAGAGCTTTTTGACCCATCTGCAACGGAATGTTTCAGGTTGAAACTGCCATTATATATCATTAACATTTGTTGAACCAATTTTAATATGTAAGCTGTAATTCATGTCCAAAATTACCGGGAGCTGCATAATTACTCATGTACATTGTAGAAAGTGGAGGTTAGCAGGCAATAAGAAAAAAATCAAACTAGGAACAGAAACTTGAAGACTTTATTTTGGTGTGAAATTGAGTTAGGCTGTGGAATACAAGTATCATATGGATTATATAACTAACATTAAAAGAAAATGCGTAATTTAAAGCTAATGCCAAAATAAAAATAATTGCATGCATAAAGCTTCTTTTCTTTGTCCTTTTAACTGTGAATATACCTGAAAGTTTCTCTTATTGTTTGCAACAAGCCTATATCAGACCTCTAGCAAGAATGATCCAAAATAAGCAGACCTAATGCCAACAAATCCCAGTTTCTACATATTTAATATCACTAGCACAAGTCCCCTTTCGTGTCGATATACGTTTTGTTCATATAGGGTATGTGTGTGTAGAGTCTGAGTGTTACTTGAGAATTGTCAAGAGTAGCATTATGTGACAGTGTCTCTTCCTCCCTCTATCTTGTATGCAACAAAAAAAAAAAAATTATAACAATTGATTCCTTTCTTTTCCTCCTGGTATTTTGCATACAAAAAAGATAAACTTGTAGCAATTGATTCATGTCTTTCCTTCCTTCATTAATGTTTGAAGTCTAAATCCTAATGTCCACTCCATTGATCATATTCTTGCTTAGATTTTCTATATTTAGGGGTATTTGTAATTGAACTGGAAATCTGGAAATCCAACCTTTATTCAATCCTTCGCTGTTAGACCACCATTCTAAACCTTAATGTTTGAAGTCTAAATTCTAAAGCCCACTCAGTTGATCATAGGCAACCCAAATCCAATGGCTGCTTTAGTCATCTATACTCAGTGAACAATGTTGCAACTTGCAAGGTAAGCGGTGTATCTTGTATACTACAGCAATCACCATTATAGGTAACAAGATTATATGTTTACCTACAGGTGAAAAGTTTGTACAAATTAATTTATTCATTGTTTATTAGGAAACACCACTACTACACAATCCTCTATATATTCTGAACCCATGGCCGCATATATGTGAGCAACAATCAAGAGTTCAAAAGTTCTATATGGAAAATGGCAGAATGCACAAAAAAGTTGATTTAAGTTTTATATGCTAACCAGGTTTTGAATCACATTCCACCTTATGCTCTAGTGCATCAACAGTCCCTTCTGCAAGATTTAACTGCTTTCCGAAATACTCAAATTCTTCAAGAAGATCTGTTGACACATCCCCAACGGAACTTGATTCTGGACTTGAATCTCCAATTCCTTTTTGAAGATCAAGTTCACGAACTTCCAGTCTCGTTTCAACATCTAGCACTGCACCACCATAATATCCAATGTCAACTTCCAAAGCGCATACATCGTTCATGTCCATGGGGAGAACTCTCATGCCATGGATATAAGGTGGAAGATTCCCAGTATTAATGTCTGTACAGATCACTTCACCTATATAACTTGGGGTCCTCATATTGGACAATGTCCTCTGTCATAGACAAAACCAAATAAACAAATAAAATTTACAAACAAATATTAAACGAGAAATGTGAAATTACACAAAACAATGTCCACTATTTGCACATATACAATTATAAATATCTAGTCCTAGCTTGTGAAAATTTTTCCTCAAATGATCACATCCAAACTCAGGATGCCCAAATGCCCTCAATCAAATTGTACAATTTGATACATGGAGGCTCAGTTACATGAACAGGACCAAAATAATTGCAGGTGCCATCATGAAATAAATAACGTCAATGTAACCTAATTCTTAGGTCTGCAATAATATGCTCATCCTCAAGGATCTAGCATCTGGTTAAAAGAAAAGAATAACAACTAGTGCAGAGTACAATAAAGCACACTATGAATGTGTGTATGTATTTACATGTGGTTTGTATGTGTGTGAGTGCGCGGATGTGTGTGAGTGTGCGGATATGTATGTGTGTGTGTGCGCATATATGAATGTACATATGTGTGCGCATATATGGATGTACATGTGTGTGAGTGTATGGATGTACATATGTGTGTGCGTGTATGAAAGTACGCATATGTGTGTGCAGTGTATGAATGTGCATATGTGTGTGAGTGTATGAATGTATGCATATGTGTGCGTATCTACCTCAATGTTTTTTTTGATACATTCATGTCTACTAACAGAAATAATGAATCTCATTAGAATATGGTATACCTGAATTTGAGCTTTTAGGGATCTCTTCATCTCCACACTGCTTTTGGCATCAAAGAAGAGCCGGGAAATCAACAAATTCCAACACAGTGTTCCCTCATCAGTACTAAACTTTTCATCAGAATCCGCATCGGACATGACAGATATATGACTTTGGCTACTAGAATGAGTTAAGGTTGATGAAGGTGGAATACCAAAATTCCCTTCAGTGAAACTCTTAGCTCTCTTCACTGGTGTAGTAGTATCTACCACGCTAGAGCCAGAAACAGAATCCTGACATGGACGAACTTTCTCACTTATCTTTCTTTCTTCACGGCCTAATGATGAAGTCCAGCTCAACTTATTATCCGGGCCAACCTTAGGATGCTTCTTTGTGAATTTTCTCAAGAACATACGAACCTTTGAGGAAGAACCATCAATCCTATTTGCCCTATCTACAGGTTCAGCAGCATGAAACCCTCCAGAGTGTTTTGCAAATGAAGGATATCCTGCATTTAACAATGTCAAGTAACATTGAAATTCTTCATGCAACTTGGCGAACCGGTCAAGTTTTTCTTTGTCATCACATGATGCTAGACGAAGAGCTTTACACCATGATTCCTTCTCCCATGAAGTTTCAAGATAAAGGTAAAAGATTCTACTTCCCTTGTACAACATGGCAGCCTTGCTTTCCAATTTTATGGGGAACCTTTTTGCCCTAAGAAAAAAACAAAATTTTATTTTCGTTAACCCCTACTCAAGAATGTAATGAAACCCATAGCAAATAGCTACGAACTAAGACAAGTTTTTTTCTTTCTTTTTCCAAAATAATAAGAGTAATTCTGGCACTTTATATCTTTAGAAAAAATAATTCTGGAACTTTATACCTGTAGAAAATTTATAGCACTGCACTTTCTAATGGGAAAATTTTGGGGAAAAAAAGGTAAAATACTTCTGTAAAATGACAATTAAAGTGAAAAACATCCAATGTGGTTAATTTTAAAAAGAAGAAAAGAAAAAAAGGCTAAGTCAGTTCTTTTATCTTTATACATGTCCATACCATTCTTCTATTTCAAATTGATCGGAAGTAAGACAGATTAAGGTAGCAAAGAAATAAAACATGAGTGCCAATTACATGAACATCTGGACATATATACTTATATTGCATCAAGAATAAAACCTGCCACCTAAATCTAAATGAAGGATTAGAAGCAGAGGAGCCTTTGACTCTATCCTCTTCCCAAAAATACCAAAACCAATTCTAAAACACACCAGGAATGTTAAACACAGTTACAGAAATCGGTAAGTACTATGTCAGATGGAACAATCGCACCCCCAAAAGGATGTGTAGCTAGGGCCACATTACCATTTTCTCGAAGGTAGACCTGTTGAGGAAACAGCTTCAATAGTGCAACCCTTTAATATAATAGCCGTCTGGGAACCATCTGATTCAGTCAGAATGAGTAGTTGGTTCTTTATTTTTGCATGTTTTTTAATAGGAGAAACCTCAAAGAATTCCTTTTTCCTCTTTTGCTCTCGTAGTGCTTTTTCCTGCCAATTTTTTGGAACTTTTTCTGGTTCTAGAACCCAAACTACTCCCTAAGACACAACAAATAAACTATCCAATGAGAGGGAAAGAAAAAAAAAAAATAGCATGCAAAACCATGAATAATGTATAGGTAATAAAACTTAGATGAACAATGAAACAAGTGAAGATTGATTAGCTCCTCAAAAGAGGATGTGAGAAGCACAAGTTGGATAAACACATGCAATGTCTGAAATGTAAAAATATCTCAAATAATTGACATGTACCAATATACAATACCAAATGTGGAATGGTGCCAACCAAAGGTAATTCATTTTACGCAGTGATGAGACCAAATTTTGGATCAAAATATCTATCTAAGCTATATTTCTTTTCAGTCAACCAAGAGGAAATGTGTGACCTCCGACAATACATACAATTGCTGTAAGATATGTGTCTACCAATGCATCATGCTGAATAGAAAAGAGCACAAAAAAGTTTCATATGAACGCATTCTAGTTTGACTTGCAAGTATAAAAGTAGAACTGAAATCTTTATCATTTAGTTGTATGAAATCTTTACCATAATCTTTAATGTAATTGTTGTTCCAGTTTGATCAGTCTTTCATAGAAAGATTCTTGTTTTGAAAAGAAGGCTAGATAAAGTTGAAAATTTTACATAATTTTATTATATATCATACATATTTCTATTTTGGATTTCTGTATACTTGGAATTCTTCTCAGTTACATACATCTCTAAAGTCATAAAGCCTTATGATTCTTGAAATATGGCTCACGAGGAAAAAGGGTAGAAAATATAGTTTGCTCAAATTGGCAATTTGGCAGTCATCTACTCGACTTGGCATTGGCTTCATATTATTTATTTCCATAATATAAATTGTTTCTTTGATCATTCCTTAGGATTTGTTGGGTCGAGGTATCGAAGCAAGGAAATAAATCCCACTCCCAAGAGAAGACAGGCAGAAGAGGATCATTTTAAAATGAAAAATAGAAATTAAAGAAACAATTTTGAAATTGATATGGATAGGTAAGTTTTAAATAGGAACGGACCTGCTTGGCGGAAACGGATTCTAGGGGTTGACGAGGGGGGAGGCCTGACTTGGATTCTATTTCTTGAGATTTATGTATGGCTTGTTTCTGTTTCTCTCGGTATTGTCTGGTTTTGGATTGTAATCTGATAATGATTAAATAGAGTAGCAGGGCTTCCACGGCCAAAATCGCCACTGCTCCGACCACAAACCCAACACTTAACCCCGCCAACCAACTCCACATTTCTTATTCTACTGAGAATTCCAAGTTCCAATTTTGAGTCTTCTTTCTGATCATATCAGATCCATCAGCTCCTCAGACTCATAAGGACCGCAACACCTGCCGTTGCTGACTTGGCTTGGCTCATATTATATACATACGTATTTTTATAGGCTTAATTATCGATTTACCACCCAAAATTGTAACTCATTCCCACTTTACCACCTGAAAGTTTTTTTGTCCCACATTACCATCTGTAACTTACATCCGTGTCCCATTTTACCTTGTTCCGTCAACAATTCCGTTAAATTCCGTTAATGCTGACGTGGCGCGCTGGATGTGCGCCACGTGTCACAAATTTTTTTTTTTTCGCATTTTTTATTTTTATAAACTTTGAAAATTAATTAAAAATAGCTCCGAACTCAGAAAAATACACGAAAAATTCCTACGGACTCGTCTTGACTAGCACTAATTTACTATAAGGTTAAATTACCAATTTGCCCTCTAAAAATTTTCAAAAAAATTAGAAAGTCCAAATTTATTTCTAAAAAATTAAAATACTCTATACTCTTTGAAAATTCATAGAATAATTTCCCGAACTCCAAAAAATATGAGGTCTGCACCGTTAGTCTTCTAAAAACTAACAAAACCTTTCTCGTGAACACATGCTACCCAAAAGACCTCTCGGTCTTAGAGAAAAATAAAATTCCCTATAAAATAAATTCTAAAAAAATTCTAAAATTTCTGTAAAGTCTCGAAATAATTCTCTAAAACAAGCTTTTGGTAATTTTTCAAAATATTTTTGAGAATTTGTCCAAGAGTTTACAAAAATTCTAGAATTTTTTCTAGAATTGATTTAATAGAGGAAAATTTATTTTAATTTTTTAGAAATAAATTTGGACTTTCTAATTTTTTTTTAAAATTTTTAGAGGGCAAATTGGTAATTTAACCTTATAGTAAATTAGTGCTAGTCAAGACGAGTCCGTAGGAATTTTTCGTGTATTTTTCTGAGTTTGGAGCTATTTTTAATTAATTTTCAAAGTTTATAAAAATTAAAAAAAAATGCAAAAAAAAAAAATGTGACACGTGGCGCACATCCAGCGCGCCACGTCAGCATTAACGGAATTGTTGACGGAACAAGGTAAAATGGGACACGGATGTAAGTTACAGGTGGTAATCTGGGACAAAAAAACTTTCAGGTGGTAAAGTGGGAATGAGTTACAGTTTTGGGTGGTAAATCGATAATTAAGCCATTTTTATAAGGGAAAACCGGAAAAGGAAGAATATAATTATATAATAAACATAGAATAGTTGCTGCAATGATGTATGCAATCTGGAACACAAGAATCAGGTACTGCCGCTGATGCTTCCTCTTTTACTTTTACATGAGAGTTTTCTTGTAGGTGGAGTGTGGAGACGCACCCAACAAATAAATAAATAAATATTAATGATTTATTATGGGAAAATTGGAAATGTTATTTGCCCTCACAAAAATACTTTTTTGTTTTACTACTTTACATTTGTTCAAAAATATCCTACTTGTAAATCTGTAATTTTTTTTATTTTTTTTTCTAGCGTTGTATTATGCGTGGTCGAATACTAGTTAATTTTAAGGGATTTCTTTAAAGGCCAAAAGTATCTGTAGGCAATAGGCTTATAGGCCAGCCCACACGTACAATGCGGTGAAAAGCCGGCCCACATTTTAGGGAGGCAAGCGATCGACATGGGACATTGGGACACCAAACTTTGGACATCTATTCGACAATTTCAATCTGAGAATAGAACTTTTGATCAGTTTCAATCCTAATATTGCATAAAATGGTAGATATATAAATACTTTTCGTATTTTTGTTATATATATATATATATATGCAGAAACTAAATATACTAATACAAAAGTATAAATCATTTGAAATCATATTCACCTCAATTTTGTGAGTTGCTATTAGTCAGCTACAATGACATGAAAATAGGTGCGGGTGACGGGCGACCATTGCTTCACTCTAATATTTCTATGACTTTTTTAGACTCACTCTATGTGTTTATTATTCCTGGCCAAAAAAAAAAAAAATTATTCAAGTATGTAACGAATGGTGCTATTTACGAGTTGGTGTATTTACAACTACGATTTAAGAATTTTAAGGGGCGCATTAGCAATGTTTCGTAGCATCTGAACAACAAAAGAAGAACCATGTTGAATTATTGTCCTTCCTCACTTTCTCACCTTTCTCATCTCATTTCTATTATAAAAAGACATGAACAATAAAAACGAAAACGCTAATATATATTTTTTTTTTGTCATGGGGCGGTTGCCAAAGTACAAACATGAAAAGGAAAGAAAAAAAAAAAAAAAAAAGGCAAATGGAAGAAGCCGCGGAGAGAGAAATTTAGAATCTAGATGGTAGAGTGGGAAGTGAAAAAGTTGAAGTCATGATGATGGACGTTCAACTGCTTCAACCAGGAAGCTGCAGCGTTTTGGAGATCGATAAGCCTAATTTCATGGTCAGCAGCAGCAGCAGCAGCAGTAGTAGTAGTACATGACATGTCTGGCTTTAACCAAAAATCTGCAGCTTGCATCTTGTACGTAGCTAATCCGAAGGCAGGAAGACATATTCTACTACTTCTACTTGTTGTATGTTCCTTTAATTTTTTTCCCACTCTATCATCACCTACACTTGTCATATGATCATCATATTCCTCCCCATTCTCTGCAGAATCACGCAACGCAACACATGAAATGAAAAACTTTTAATTCTACCACAATTAACTACTTCAAATTGCAACAACAAACAGTAGATATTAATGTACCAAACAATTCACACTCCACTTCACTAATTATTAACTTGTCTAAGCAATTATCAATTAACACTTAGAAATATCCTTTCTCTCTCTGATATATATATATAGTAAGACAGTTAACCAGGGAAACACAGTTAACCATACACGATAAGATATATAGTAAGACATCAGTCAGATACCTTGGAAGGATGAGGACAATGTATGATAAGTGAGAAAGCATGCTGATAGGTCCTTTTCATTTTTCTGTCTTGGAATGTGATAAATAGGGTACCTATATATGTATTCAAATCATCAAAAATCAGAGTATAAAATCTATGCATACAATCAAGGAAGTTAAAAAGATTTTCAGATAAAATACAGACAACGTGCAGGTGAACATGAACTAGTACTAGTCTTTCCTTGCTATTGAAACAAACAGAAAAGGGAGAAGAGTAACCAAAACTATACAATCAGAAATTAATAGATCAAGGACCTCCTTGAATTCAATTTTGTAATCTATTAATTCTGGTAATAGGTTTGTCTCCTTTGAGTGATCAAGACATATATATGACATCATTAGTAGCCGACATCTGATGGTCATGATCAATCAGAAGTTATTGTAGAATAGTGTACTCAACGCCAAAGATACCACGAAACTACACTAGAATAATGCATGCTTGCTTTGAAGCTGTATCTTAGTGATTGGGTTAAAATAGGACCCTGCAATTCCATTGACTACAATCAGGCAGGAACAACAAGGAGGTCCAGATTTCAGTCCAGGCCAGGTAATTAATTTTGCCATCATATAATCCTAGGCATGTTACTTGAAAGGACAAGAAATCATGCTTACCATGCAACAGCCATCCAACTTGCTGGGGAAAGATCCACACTCTTGAGTGTCATTAGTGCAGGATGATTCCGAGCTAATTCAATTATCTGAAACACACACAAGAAAGGAATAAGAAAAGAAGAAAAAAATCAATAAAAATTAATTAAGTTGCATTCAATTTCATGCAGCAACCTAAAAGCAAAGATGGATGACTAAATAACTCAGAACTCATGAAAGGGATATAGATTTAAGACTACAGGGGACAAATTAAGATTAACCTTGTCCATAAGTGGAACCCTCCAGTAAGGAGAAAGCATCTCAATGTACTGTAAGTTAAGGTATCCAAGCCTGTCCCTCTCCCTCATTGGCAATGAACTCTCCTGGTCAAAGCTTGAATCCTCAGAAGCAGCATCCCAAGTCCTGCTAGAGTTGTTGCTAAGGGACCTTGATAAGTTATCACTCCCACTGTCATCACTCCACGAGTCGCTTTCAAATTCTGCTGCATCATTATCATCTCTCCGGTTCCTTAAAGAGGGAAAGAGTAATTGCTTGATTAAATTGAATTTTTTTTTTCAAGAGAAAATGCACAACTGCATGCTCAAACAAATTTAGCAGAAAAATCGTGGAAAGAAATTGCTTATAGTACCTAGAAGAAACTATGGACTTGTAAGAGTATATCTGAATGGCAGATAGATAAGGAACATAGTATTGTGTAACAGTTTCACCACTGTTCAATAGTACTGGGGTGCCAACACCATATGCACTCCATTCATCATAACAATCCCAAAGATTTGCCAGCATGAAGTATTCAATTGTGTCCTTACCAGGAGGATGCCACAGGCTATTTAGATCATTTATACAGCTCTGAAATATATTTGACAAAGAAAGGAGATCAGGGAAAATAAATTAATAAGTCCTCCTGACATTCTTAAATCTACATTGGGATTTCTTACCGGCTGCTAAATGCTAGCTATAAGAAGAGACACTTGGATTTGAAATTTCTAGCTGTAGCTATTTTCAAGAACAAGATGTATGTGCATCAAAGGTAATATTTCTTTTTATCCTCAAAACAGAAAATAAGTTCCTAAATTGAGAGAAATGAATATTAGGAAGGAAGAATAAATTTGTTTAGTTAATAACATGCATTACTGGATGAAAAGCATTAACCAAAATAGATGTACATTGTTCTTTTGGTAGACAATGTAAAGGTGCCGTAATCCATGCTCTTAAAGGACTTCTTACTTTAGAATGAAAACTGGGAATTATAGCAGAAGGAAAACTGACTCCCAAAAACCCAGCAAGTAACAAGTTAACTGGGAATTATAAGGCTAGCAAAAAGGTGCACGCTATATATCAATATTGATCCACTTCTTGAATAGTATAGTATGTACTATGTATAATATTGAATCACTGTTCGGTCGTTAATAAGTTCATTTCTCTAACTGGAATCTCATGTAGTACATTCTTGCATAATATGGTGTACATGTTTAGGTGGAGATGATTTGAAGTCGCACTGTCCGCGAAACCCATTGACACGTGCATATGCAAGAAAGTGTGTCGAGAGGATATAGTAATGGTACCACTACTAAATGAGGACAAAAGTAACAAACAAAAAAAATTAGAGTTTTACTTCATATCTTCTTAGGGTATAAAATGGGATATTGGGTACGAATTTACTTCATACCTTCCTAGAGTATAAAATAGGATTTGTGGAGGCTGCATGTTAGGTTTTAACTCATGATTTTGGGTGGTGCCCAAAATTTCAGAGTTAAAACCTAACATAAATCTGACAAACTAACGCTTGAGGAAGAAGTAAAAATGCATTATCAAACACTCAAAAACGGTCCGCTGAGAACTCGGCGCCTGGTATGCGTGAAAAAAAATAGAAACTAATAAACCAATATTATGTAACATGAAATGATTACAATATTATTAGACTTTAGTTAAAATTTTAAAAGTCATAAAACACTATAGTCAGTAAATTATAAAATTAAAGGACATGATGAAAGTCTTCTAAAGGAAAATGAGAGGCAATTGGAGAATATTCAAAGCATCAAGCCATCAAGGAATAATGGCCACAAAAAAAAAAAAGCATCAAGGAATAATACCAATATAAGGGGCCCATAAACTCCCACTTAGCCCAATACAACGGACAAAGGAAAACTACGGGTAGGCCCAGCCTGTGCAACACTCATGTAAATATCCAAGCCACACCAATCCAACCCAAGATAAATAAAAAATAAAAAAAGTCCAACCAAGACAAAGAAAGAAGAAAAACAACAGGCTGAACCGCTAAAGTGCTGAAGTGCTGAACAGCTGAATACAAAACTATTCAGACAAAAAAAAATGAATATTATCGAAAACTTTTCATTAGAAAAAATGATTTTTGTTCCTTCTAATGCAAAAGGAGAAATTTACAAAAACTGTGTGATTGATTCAAAAATGAACAAAAAAGAAGAATAACTAGTTTTTCCGACTGACCCAAAAATAAAACTAGTTTTCCAAACAATTCCTCACATAACTATTTTTTCCCCCTAAAATTCCTCAAATAACTATGAAAAATTATAAAATAAATAACAAAAGCTTAAAAAACAGCAATTATAATTTATATATAAGTATATAACAATTTAAAAAGAAATTCTTTAAAACAGGGGGAAAAAAAGAAGACAAGTAAAATACATACCTGAGGCATCGTATGCGAAGGTACAGTAGGAGTGACAGATTGAAGGAAGCGTTCCAGATTGGAGTGCGCAATTGTTGAAGACGATGGCATTTTTGAATTGATTGAGAAAAATTATATTGTATGCTCGATCTCTCACACTCAGTCACTCATCACAGGCTCACAGCACCAAGCCGGGCGGGCCATATATACATATATGACAGAGTGATTTGAAGAAATTAAAATGGCCGGTTATTGTTATTTAGCTTCTGATCGATCGAATCACCTAATTCATAGTGTTATAGAGAAAAGATTGAGAGAGGCTTGATTTCCTTGTTTGTCTGAATTCTTCCTAACAGGAAAGGGGAAACCGTATTCAATTATGCATGTAAATTAAGGAGGGAATCCCTCAAACAAGGAAACAACAAAGATTTTCTTCCAATTTTGATCAAAGTATAACATATGGATTGGATATATGCAAAATTTAGTTGAATGGACTAGTTATTAGATAGATAGCTAGCTGCAACAAAAGAAAAAAGAAGAAGAAGCAAAAACAAATTAAACAAATAAGAAGAAAAGGAGACAGGCTTTAGCCAAGAAAAAAAAAAAAGAGACACCACTTTTCACTCACCCCTATTGAATACCAATCGCATTCTTCTCTTGATGCTTTCTTTAATTTAAGGCAGACCCAAAACAAGGAGAACAAGAAAAGAAGAAACGCTCCAGTTTCTGTTCTTTTTGCTTTGGAAAAACAAAAGAAAAAACTTCTAATTTATTGATTAGACTCAATGAAACTGAATTTAATACTGACATTGGTACATATAAAAGGAAGATGGAGATATGTATAATGTATGCATATAAATATATATTTATCTCGGAGAGGAAGGAAAGTCAGAGACTTTCGGGGGGAGAGAGAGAGAGAGGTAGTGGTGTCGGGACAGTGAGCGTTCGCTTCGCCGCGTGTTTAGGAAGCAGTGCCACTGAATGTTTTATATGCTTTGTTTTCTTTTTTTTTTTAAAGGCTTATTTACATCATTGCCCCCTGTAAGATACACTTTTTTTCACTTTGCCCCCTGAAACTTAAATCCTCTCAGTTTGCCGCCTAAACTTCACAAAGTTATTGCAAAAGACCCTATGCCGTTAACTCTGTCAATTTTTTCGTTAAAATAGCTGACGTGACACTTATATGGCATGAGTGAGACCCTTTTTTAGTTATGTAAAATCCATGTGAACAAAAAAAATAATTTTTAAACTAAAAATAATAAGATCCATGTCAATTTTTTATAATTTTGCTTGTCTACATGGATCTTACATA
This sequence comes from Dryas octopetala, assembly GCF_963921425.1. Taxonomy (NCBI): domain Eukaryota; kingdom Viridiplantae; phylum Streptophyta; class Magnoliopsida; order Rosales; family Rosaceae; genus Dryas; species Dryas octopetala. The sequence continues at coordinate 19,962,814 of NC_141374.1, read as the reverse complement.
ACTAAAAAAGGGTCTCACTCATGCCATATAGGTGTCATGTCAGCTATTTAAACGAAAAATTGACAGAATTAACGGCATAGGGTCTTTTGCAACAACTTTGTGAAGTTCAGGTGGCAAACTGAGAGGATTTAAGTTTCAGGGGACAAAGTGAAAAAAAGTGTATCTTACAGGGGCAATGGTGTGAATAAGCCTTTTTTTAATGAATTTATATGTTTTTTTAGTTCTTTTCTTTTGATGCTTTCCCGACCAAAATTTTTGTTGGTGCTTTGGCTTTATATGGAAAGCACACGAGTTTTTGGGTCAGTTTCAATTTCTGATTCGGGCGTCACGTGAGCCCTCCGTTTGAATTTTCTCTCCTCTTTTCCGTTTCACCTTGTCTATTTGTGCTCGAGTACCACCAGTTTAATAGAAGAGCTCAGGTGGCCCATCAATATAAATTTTAGAGTCCATTAATAAAGAGGTATTGATAACTTTTTTTTTTTTAATCAAACATAATCAAAGCTTAATTATTTCTTTGCAGGCCATATTTTATAAAAATCCAACAGCTCATTCTTTTTTTGCGGACCACATGCTACATCCCCGCACATCCCTGATCTCACAGAAAAACCAAAAATACCAACCATGTCTTCACTCCTCACAACTGCAACAGAACAAAGAAAAAACCAAAAAACTACGGGGCTCAAAAACTAAAAACACTGCTAGCCCAAAATTATTGTTCACCATTATTTAACTTTGCCAAAATTCACAACAACAACTGTTCATGTTCTCTACTGCATTTACAGCAACAAACTAATGAATGTGTAACTACTGCATTTGTAGTTTCACTACTTGATCACCTTCATTGCAAATGATCTGTAGTTTCATCTGCATCTACACTTAATATGTAGTTTCACATGTATTTATACATGATCTGCAGTTTCACCTGCATCTACACTTGATCTGCAGTTTCACCTGTATTTAGTATTTACACATGATCTGCAGTTTCACCTACATCTACACCTGATATGCAGTTTCACTTGCATCTACACATGATCTGCAAGTAGTAGCAAACTAATAAGCGTATATGTATTTGGCAGCTAAAAAATGTAAATCGAAACTGAAACTGCAATTACAACTAAAATTGCAATTATCCTAGACTACATACTAGTTATTTCACATGCATTTATGCTTGATCTGCAAGCGGTAGCAAGCTAATAAATGTAAATGAATGTTACAACTGCAAATGCAAATGCAAACTACAACCATGAATACAAACTGAAACTGCATATATAAACCATAAAATACAATCAAAATAATAAAGCAACATACATGATTTCCATAGAATGCCAAAAATTAATACTAAAATCAATTTTCAATATCTTTAATTTCAAATTGAGCACCAACTAAATCCAAATCGAAAAAACATCTACATCAATCTCAAAAAAAAAAAACCAGATTTACAAATCGTAGCACAAAAACAAACCAAAATAATAAAAAAATTAAATCAAATAATAAGCAACCAAAAAAAAAACCTCACCTACATTGATCTGATCTATATCGACAAAATCAACAACAGACTTCACTTACATCGATAATCGATCTAAAAAAACTATATCTACAAATCATAGCACAAAAACAAGCTAAAATCAATAAAAATTGGAAATCAGACCTGGAGATGTGATTTCAAATAGAAAAAAAAATATATCAAAATCTAAAAGAAAAATAAACATCAAATCAAATGCAAACGAACCTTGAAACCAACAATTGATAAACAACAAGAAGATCTAACCAGATCCAAAACCAAAATCGAATTTAGAGAAGTGAGATCGAGAAACGAACGAGAGAAGTGAGAGAAGCGAGAGAAGCGAGAGCAAACTAAAAAAAACGAAATAAAAAAATTTGTAAAAATGCAACTCTTAGTACCTGTCAGCTGGTAAGTAGGCAGTGGCAGCTGGAGTCAACTTGAAATCAAATGTAATAACCTGATTCTTAATAAAGTAATCTCTTTGTTACATTTTAATGATTATGGTATTATAAGTTAAAAACAACAACTAGTATGTAGTCTAGCATAATTAATTCTAAATTTTATCTCTATTAAAGAGTTAGTATATATGTGGTATTAATACATTTGCTATTATTATTTGTTTATCAAGAAATTTCTCTGTGCGACTCACAAGTTCAACACATTGTGGCTTGCTACGAATTCAGCTTAGATGAACACAACGGAGTTGGTTGGTGAGCGGTGAGTCATCCATAAACAATTTTTCCTTTCCCAGTTTCTTCTTTTGGAATTTCAAATCCTGATTTGGTATGGAATGTCAACTGTATTGGATCATCCTGATTTGGTAGAGAATTTGTTATTCTACTGTATTGGATCATCCTTAATACCGTTGAATGTTTTAATTCACTAAAACAAAAATATCATATAGAAGAATCAAGAATAACATACACATACTAGTAGACACAACGAACAACGTAATAGAGAGTAACAAAAAAAAAAAGAGAATAAACAACAAAACGAGAAGAAGCTACCGTCAACCACAAGGCCCAACCCAAAGAAGTTAAGGGCTGGCAACAGAGTCATCCCGAGAAAGGATATGCACAAGAGAATATGGGGCCTATTGGCCCATACTTCGAGGATTATCTTCCGGAATGCGAGCGAAGCCGCCACATCTACTACGAAGTTCGCTTCACGGTGGATCTAGCGCCAACTGGCATCCTTGAACTGTATAAGAGAGAGCAAATTTTAGATAAAAGAAGATAGAGCTCTCATATTTCCTTTTGAGATGTCACCGCTGATATTTTTGACAAGCTCGCGTGAATCTATCTCGAATATGGCGTGGTTTGCCCTAGATGAGAGAAACCCCACTATCTACTTTTTAAACCTTACATTTTATTTTTCCAATTTGTAAGAAAATAAAAAATCTTAAGCAAGCCCAGACATTCCCCTAAGGGCACCTTCACTTCCACCCACCGTACTCTGGTCAGCCTAGCTACCGGCTAGGCCGTCTCCTCCCCTCCCCTCCTCCCTTATATTTTTTTTATGGACACTACTTGGGTTACCCCTTGGGGGCACTCCAAGGTCACCCCTCCTCCCAAAATAATAATTTCGGTAATGTCGGCGCATGATCGGAACCGTTCACTTTTTAGATCACCTACTATAAATCATCTCTGCAAAAAATCAACTCAATCGAAAATCGTTTAATTATATAACTGTTGTTGATTAAATAGAAAAAATCAACAGTTTGGTCAAAAAATCACTCTTTAATTAAAAACCATCAATTTTTTCTACTTAATTGATAACAGTTATATAACCAAACGATTTCCGATTGATTTGATTTTTTGCAGAGATGATCTATAATAGGTGATCTAAAAAGTGAACGGTTCCGATCATGCGCCGACATTACCGAAATTGTTATTTTGGGGGGAGGGGTGACCCAAATATTTTCCTTTTTTTATATCCCTCATTCTTTCTTTTTCAATGGCGAAACTAAGAATTTGTCATTGGAGGGGTTTGAAGAAATCTAGACATTCATTACAAAACCAATTAGCAATGGGAGAAGTAGTCCAAATTCAATAGCATAAGAAATCTAAGCATTCATCCCAAAACCAATTGGCAATGGAAAGAGTAATCTAAACCCTTATAAGCTATTAGCAAGGCCCTCACATTTTTAATGTGAGATTTCTCTCAACATGGCTGAACAAAATATAATTATGAAGAATTGTTTTGGTAGAAATTAATTAAGTGGTAGGAGGGCAGGATGTAGCTAGTTTGATAGTTTTATCATTCCTAAGGACTTAAATTTTCTTAAATTACTCAAAATGACACATTTCATTTGTACTCAAAAAGACAGTCCGTCCGCATCTATTAGCGTATTTAGATCGCCGAGCGCTCGACATTTTTGCTAAGCACTCGGCAGTTGCAACTACAACAGCATCTCCAATTGCCACTTGATTTTTTTTTCTACTTGAATTTTAATCTTTATGGGGTTGATTAAAGTTTTTTATAGTGTGTTTAAGTATATTTTGGGTTGATTAAGCAAAATTAGTGTTTTATATTTAAGTTATTATAATATAACTGCAATGTTATAACTTCATATATATATATAATATGTCAAACGCATATATATACAATGTTGAGCATTGGCAAAAAATTTTGCCATAGAACGTAATAATGCAACCGGCTTTAATTTTGAGTAAGGAAATTAGTAGTATGTCCCGTAGACATAAAATTTCCTAGCTTTTTTTAAACATTATTGTACTTTTTACTAACTAATTGAAACAAATGTACATATTTTATATATAGTGCGGAAGTATTTTCAAAATACTAGGGGACCATGGCCATCCCCATTCCGGCCCTAGTCCCCCAATTAGTTACGCCACTGCTTTCATTCCGTTTTTTTTTACTCTTTCCATGCACTCTTCTTCTCTTTCTTTCTCTTCGCCTCTCATTGGCCTAGTGCAATGGGAGCTCGACAACCTTGCTGGTCAGAGATAGAGGGAGAGAGAAGGAAGAGAGAGAGGGAGATAAAGAGAAAGAGAGAAGGAAAGATAGAATGAGAGAGAAATAAAGTGGAGGGGGATGGTGATGCCGACCGTAATGGGGCCGATGGCACCGGTGGGGTGGGTGGTATTAGGGGGCTTGGTTGGGAATAGAGGTGTATAATGGGTTGGGCCGGCCAATTTAAAGTCGGTCCAGCTCGATTCAGTTCGTTAATAAGCGGGCTGGGTTATGGTCGATTTATACGTATGGACCGAATTGGGTAAATATTTTCTATCTCGTTGGGCTAGCTCGGCCAGAGCTTATTTTGTGTTGGATTGGTCCAAACCTATTATGAACTGGCTCGTTTATATTAGTATTCTCAATTGGACCGGACTGGCCTGATTATTAAATGGGCCGGCCCAAACATGTCACGAAGCACGAATGAATCGACTTTAAACGGGCTAGCCCGTTGTACACCTCTAGTTTGGAGAGTGGGTTTGATTTTGATTTATTTATTTTATATAATTAATGGTAAAATCAAAAAGATCTAGATAACAAATTTTTTTTTTCCAACTTTTGTTTCTCACTTAATGTATCATTAGATACTTTTTCATTTTATTTTAAGTTTTATTGAATTGTTTTACAAGATCCTCAAACCTTCCTTCTCCATGCCAATTAAAAATAAAATAATTAAATCAAACAAACAGCAGCTAGCTAGACCCTCTCCCTCCCATGCATGCATCCCCAAATTAAATTGTAGATTTAATTAAATGAAATATTCAATTGATAGACGGATCAAAGCTTCAATTTAAATCTACAGTTATTAGCTTTAATGCTAATGAGATTATTAGCAGTTAAGCTATCGACCACCAACAAACATTTTCCCAAGATCCTGACCTTCTTGAGCTTCAAGGTCCCGAGTTTGATTGCTACGGGTGCATCAACCTTAAGATCCAAGGGGATGCTTCCAGTTTGTTGTTGCTGTTGTAGTGCATTCATCAGAGTGCTTCCGTATTGTGTTTGGCCAGTCAAGGCCACATCGAGCTGTGTTTTGTTGTGGTGACCTTGGTAAAACTTTGGCAGCCTCCCTTCACAAAGCCTTGTATTCGTAATTGAATACCAGACGCTCAACCGGCCACCTTGCTCATAGTATATTCCGATGTTGTCGTTTGGGTTGTTGGCTGTAATCTTGAGGTCAAATTTAGCATAAAGGGTCATGCCCAAATTGATGAGCCTTAAATCGCTTATCTTCAAGCTATCAACTGAATAATTAGGAAGCTTTGGGTGGAAGATAAGATAAAGAATGCCACAAGTGGCTCCTATTATGATCAATAGCAGGAGAAGGATGCTGATAATGCTCCAATACATGCACCATGGCCTGCAACAACGTCTACATGATGATGATGATACCGGCAGGGGCGGAGGGATGCGGGGGATGGTACGGCTGTTACGCTCTTGTAGTTCATGGTGTAATGGATCAGATTGAGAGTGATCATGAACTTTACTACTACTTATACGTACCTTTTCTTTTTCGATGTCTTTCCCAACAGCTGTTGTTGATGAACAGTGTCTGTGACTGTGAGGTAGCAGAGGCACTACTACTGTTGGTACTCTTTTTGTTGCTGTTGTTGTTGGTGGTGCCTCCACATCCAAGGCAGGATGAATCCTCTGATGATCAGCCATCGGTACTAGTAGTACGTGCTATATATTAATTGTTAGCTTAATTTCCCGTACGTACATGAACTATATGCAATATATCTGTATGTATATATAACTCCTTAATTAGTTCTTAATTTCCTCAGCCTTCAGGTAGCTAGGTGTACATGCATTTCAATCCCATATATATAATTATAACTTATAAGCTGAAAAGCAAGCATTGGCAACAATACAAAACATTCTTACTCACATCCGTATATATAATTAAATGCTAGGACTTTGAGTACGTTTCCTTATTCATCTTTTTCAATGATCACACATTAATTAGCATTATTGATACACTAAATATATATTTTCATGTTAGTTGGGTTGCCAGGACCTTTTTTTGGGTGAAAAAGGTCTCACCCAATTCCTCACCTACCCCCTACGATACTCACAACAACACATACAAACGTCAGTCGCCAGGTATATGTGGGTAGTTCAGCTAAGCTATTCAGACTTGAGAATCATACAGCGACAGCCGCATGGCGGATGTGGCTGCCTTGCTTGCGTTGCGGATCGATGTGTCTTGAAATTTGGATTAATCTTATGTGCATATTTACATTTAGAATTTATTTTTCTTAATATAAGAAATTAAGAACTAAGAATTCGAACTTGATATCTCTTTTAATATAATCATATAAATAATTAATGACCAGCTCCATTGTTAAGCATTAATTAGTGCATTACCAAACATGAAATATCACAGTAAACGTACTTTGACAATACCATTGATCACCTGGATGTCTCCATTTGGGTTGGTCAACAAGAGGCGTGTGTGCTAGGGGTCGTGCTACCCTAGAACCGGTCATCCTCTCCTTTTAGTTTATCAGCCATATGTACCTGCTGCTTACTGCTCTATGTCTTTTTCTTGTTTTGTATGTGCCATCCCCATAGTCTTTGTGAAGCACCTACCTATGTCGGTAGTACAAGAAATACATATATTCATATAACTAATTCTACTATCTACTATCTAGTTTTTTTTTTTTTTTTTTTTTTTTTTGACATTTAGGAGAGGAGGAATCGAACTTGGGTGCAGAGGAGTAGACTCTACGGCCCTTCCAACTAGACTGTTCACCAACTGCTACTATCTAGTCATTTCAAATACAAAATGTCATTTTATATCTAGTTTTTTCACATTCATTCTAATTACATTGCACCTGTTTTTATAGTTTTCTTAATTAATGTAACTTTATTGTCCAAATCCAAAATTTTTCTTTCTAGATCATTTCATACAAATGTTGGATGCTTAATTACATTCTTTTAATGGATTGATCTTATGTCTACAAATTTATAGTTTTTTTGGTATTGACAAATTTATAGTTTTTTTTTCCCCAAGATGTGCGCGTCAATAAAAGATAGCCAATGACACTTACAACTTAATTTATAGTGAGAATGTGAGATAAACAATAACTTTTTATAAATTTGCAATAGAAACTATTTTGGGATTGGAATGTGCGATAATGATTAATTATGTGAATAAATAATTTGGTCATGAAAATTAAGAGCATCCATATATACATATCTTTTAACTTACATGACATAAATATATTGAACATTAAAAAATAAAAAATAAAACCTTAAAAAAAACATTTTATGTCCAGTAAAATAATGACACATAAGGTGAGAAAAAAAAAATTTGGATTCTTAGCATTTTCCTTTGTCCAAATGACACATTCCCATCACAAATTATACATCTGAATGTTACAATTACAAATTAGATCGATCATGACAAACAACTTTTGCTTTCTCAAGCTAGCTAGCTACCTGTGCCAACTGGCCAAAATAATGTCATTTAGTCAAAATACGTATATAGGTAAGCCAGTCAACAACCATGTCATGTGCCCTATATAGAACAAATACAAAATGGAAAAATATCATAAAAAGACCCCGTCCATTCTTCAACTAAAGAACAGAGATCATGCAGAGAGAATTTTTGTGTGTATATATATATATACAGGCTCCTTCTATTGAGGTATACATCAACTTATATATGCTGAGGTATACCCTATTAAGGCCTACACGAGTCATTTTGCGTCAATTCGAACCATTCATTTTTTACATTTTTATTGATAGATCATCCTTGCAAAACCGTCTATTTGTTTTATCAAAGTTAGATAGGCAAATGATTTCCGATTTGACTAATTTTTTGCAAGGATGATCTATCAATGAAGATGTAAAACATAAACGGTTCGGATTGACGCAAAACGACTCGTGTAGGCCCTAATAGGGTATACCTCAACATAAATAAGTTGAGATATACCTCAATAAAAGGAGCCTATATATATATATATATATATATATATATATATATAACTAGAACTAGAAAGATCAAAGAACATATGTAAGTCTGTATCACATAGAATAAGATGTACCCAAAATGACTGGAACATAAAGATGAAACAAATCACCCTGCCTTCTGATTAAGTTCACATTCCAACAGATCCAGCAGCCCAGCTTCAGAAAATGCCACAACCTTAATTCAAGCAGATCTTCATGAATGATAAGATGGCCCCTCAAATCAATGACCTAGTAAAGCAAAGTTATGCCTTCGATAAATGTAAAAGCAAATTAGGCAACAAAATCCCACAGCTAGAAAATAATTTGAGTTATTTGACGTTGACTCTCTGAAATATGTCATTGAAGTTCAAAGTTTAAACCACAACATAGCAAGAAGTAGCCACCTGGCCATTCAACTCATTCCATAAACCAATCTCACCATGTCTATGAAATCTGGTTCGTTGGCTACAACATTTGCAGGACTTGACTTCTTGTATTTCCATTAATTCCAAATCATACAAAATCAACATGCATGCAAAGGAAACTATTAAGAAAATTACTTTAAGCTAAGCTGGTCTAGTAAATAATCAGAGAATTAGAAAAAATAATAAATGACATTTTCCTTTGATTTCATTTCTTACAAGAATCTGTTTGGTGATTAGCAGCCACAATTATGCGTGAAATTAAATTCAGCCACTTTGCAGACTGAAAGAAACAATTCATCAAAAGTGAAATACGATATTATCAACTAACCATTACTCACAAACCTTTAGATGTGCACTTATTTTAGAGGATATTCTTATAATCATTCTGCAGCACACCTCACAGTTGGCATGGATAATGGATTTGTTTAATTCTCTAAAAGTGGAAAGGTCATTATTGATGAATAATGTAGATACAGATCCAATCACTTCAATTGATAAAGTAGATTAACATTACCTGCCGTTGCTATCCATGGAAGCATGTTTCACTTTCTAATCTGAGGACAACATAGAACTAATTTTAATCACCAGTTAAAGCCCGTGGTCTGTGCTCAATGGTAAACAAGGACATCCCAGTTTGTGAAATTGCTCTCACAAATGCCATATTTGCCGTCACAGATGGAGCACACCAGTAATCACCAGTACCAAAAACAACCTTATTCTTCAAAGCCAGTTTTCTAGTGGTTGGAAGGCTCATCATGCGTTCAGAGGGACTATCAGGAACAACCCTGTACCAGTCCTAAAGGCTATTAGAGCAAGATAACATAAAAAAAAAAAAAAAAACAATTAACTAGATACAAACTCTATAGATATATAAAAAGTGGAAACTGTCAAATGGAAAATTCAAATGTCTATGACTCAAAATGGCTCAAACAGGTTAATCCCTGTTAGAACCTAATGTAGACTAGGGTTGGAACTCACTCTTCAAGCCCAAAATCAAATGATTGAGCGTTGGAATCAAAACAATCCAAATCATGTTGTATCAGTTCAGGTAGTTCCTTCAGGTTGACAACAACAATTCGTATAATATCTCTACAAAATCTTTATCCCAAAATTATGGGGTTGCATAGCATAAATCAAGATTCTAGGAAGTAGGAACCTGCTAAATGAATTTTTATGATACTAAACACCAAGTTCAAGCTGACTAAAGTAGTTCTCATTCCTGCAAAAAACCAAGTCCAACCTTACTAAACTAATTCTTATACTAAACACCAAGTCCAAGCTTACTAAAGTAGTTCTCATTCCTGCTACCAAGTCCAATCCTACTAAACTAATTCTTAGTCCTGCTAATCAAAATCATCTCATATTCTAGCCATAAGAGTTTTCACTTATTACTTATTGAATTATTATACCAATTCACTAATCAACCCACAACATATACACAAATCAATTTAACAGTACAGGGGAAAAAATGTGGATATACATATACTTGGGGTTGGCTCTGAAATATGCTCATGAAATAAGTCTGAAGGCCTATGAAAGTTGCATCTTTTGTAAAAGATGATTCATTTTCATTTTCATAGCATTTGGATGTTAGAATTCATTATAAGTGTGATACTTATGGTAATATATATAAAGTTTCACAAAAAAATTTCATTTCAATTGTTTCCCGCAACCAATGCATGTTCACTTAGGAAAAATTAGAACTGTTTTAGCTTAATGGATGAACCTAAAATAAGCATCAATTTTATCTTCATCATTAAAAATAGGGATGACTACTTTGAGAGATCAAAGTAGAATTCAAAAAGTGGCAGGATTCAATTCTGATCCCAATGCAAAAAGACAAGTAAGGGAAACCATTAAATGAAACCTAAGCATGGCTTGACTGGTCGGAGTTTGTATTAAGTGTGGCTGCTGTATTGCTTTTTCTTATTTGGCCTAAGCATGGCTTGTTTTTATTTGATTTAGTTGGTTTGTTTCAGATGGACTTCTTGTCCATCTCCTACTGTACTTGTTTCCCTCTTTCTATAAATTTTGGTTTCCTATCAAAAAAAAAAGAAAAAAAGAAACCTCAAGATATGAATAAATGCCCTAGACTGAGGGCAAAAGAATCTGCATAGGCTTTACCAACCTTGAAAGCCAATATGTAAATTTAATTCAGTGTGACATCCTCCAAATGCAATCTAAGGAGGTCCATTGTATGCCGTATGTGCAAGGACCTAAATAGTAAATCCAAGATTAGCCCACTAATTAAGATGAAGCACTCTGCAGCATGAGGCTAATTGTATTTGGGAAAATTTTTGAAGTTCTGAAAGTAAAAGGTATATTAAAGAAAACACAAATGCACACAGAGAATTCAAAAGAACAACTACTAACTGAAGGAGGTTCCAATGGCAGGGGCACAGGGGCCAGGAAGGTAGAGACTGACATAAGCAACCCTTCAGAAAATTAATCCTGACAGCAGCAAATTAAGAAAAAGCAGCATAATCTTCCTTCACGCTCTGAACAAGTGAAAAGCACAGAGAGAGAGAGAGAGGCTTTCTTCTCCATCTTTGGGTTCTTGGCTCCTCCTCCATTTTCTTCAAAACCCATTACATTTCTATATGATATCATCACATTCAGAGCCAAGAAAAAGCAGCATAATAACATTCCTAGGGAGGTAGTTTTAATGCTTGTCATCCCAAATGGGCTAAATCTGTCCTCATTACTGGGGGTTTTATGTTTTTCCCTCCTTACCAGGAATCAATTACTGTGGGTTAGCTACTAGTCCCAAATCAATGAACTATTTTTGGTCCTCCAGTTATGGTTAAAACTTGAAAGTTCACTGAAAGAGTTTGTTGTGACTTGTGAGGGACACCTCTTAATTATTTTATATTAGAACATCTTTAGACATTAAAGACCAAAAAACTATATTGTTTTAAATATTTAACTAACGAATAACTATTCAGAAAAGGTTATTATACACAATGCAAAGAAGACCTTATAGTTCATATGCTCAACTTTTACAAGTATAGTTTTTATGATGTCAGTGTCCATTTAATTTTGAAATTTATGCAGATGAAAGCAAATGTACAAATCTTATATGAATAAAAAGAAACAAATGTTCAAAGAAGTAACATAAAATGGTAAAAAACTCACGTAAGACATTTTAGTAAATGACTGGCTCTCAACTTCTCATTAGGCCCTCCACACATCAATACTAACTCCTTGAACTCTGAATGAACACTTTCACAAATTATGCCTCTCCTTCCAGAAATTGTGCGACCAAGTTCAACAAGAATTGGATTCTGAATTTCAGACATCACCTGACAGAAGATCAAGAAACCTTAACCTGGATGCTAATGTAAACTAAATATATTGAAGAGTAGATCATTTTTATTTATTAAATGGTTGAAGATACATATAAACAAACCTTATGAGTCAGCATAACAGTGACTATCAAAGGAAACATTATATGAAAAATTACTCAACAAAATATAGAAGTTCAATGATTTGAGTGACAGTGGCTAAAATCTTAAAAGGTGTCACTTTAACAGAATTGCCAAGTCTTAATACTTGACTATTTTGCTCAAGGACAAAGAGGAATAAGGAAGGGAGAGCAACTTGTCCTTTTATTTATTTAGTTCTTTATAGGTGGCAGAAAAGAGAGTGGAAAAATATTTGCACAGTAAAACTTACTTATGATAATTGATAATATCAAGTTTGTAAAGTTCAATTAGTAATATCAAGTTTGCTAAGTATAATTAGTAATATCAAGCATTGTGCTTGCATGTTTTACACTCATGCATCAATCAGAAGGCACAACCAGGCTCAAGGTTTGTGCATTCACTGCATTGATAAACAGCCAATGCTGCACCAGCTAATCCATTGCGTGTGTGTTTATCAAAAAATCTGCTACACACTGTAAGACAACAAACTTTAAACCGATAGTGGCCGGGCTGAGATGTCTGGAAAGGATTTCTCAGACGTTTTAAAAATCTAAAAATAAAATTGACAGTGATACACAAGCAGAACTTGCACAACCTATAATCCATTTATGATTGATGAGACACCAAAAGATGCCCAAGATCATGTGACAAAATAGTAACACGAAGCACAAAACTAGAATGAAGAACTAACCTGTCCAATCACAAACTCATAGTTACCCTTAAACCGCTGCCTCAATTGACTTTCTGGAGTAGCCAAAAGTTTCTCAGTACCACCATTACTAATACCCGATACAAGAGCAATCAAAGCAGTTGTGTCAAAGTTTATAAGATCACCTTCTCCCAGAAGATCCCCCGGTTTAGTGGATTCCACATTTTTTACATCCAATGAGCAGAATGCCATGTTTGAAATAAGAGAACAAAAAGCACGACAAAATTCTGTGTGCTCCTCTGACAAATCCCGCTCAGCAGCAACCAGGCATGAGCCCTTGACATCAGATTCTGAACTCAAAACAGCATCCCTTGCATCATTAACCTTTATTTCAAATACACTTGCCTCTTGATATGTTCTCGCAACTACTAAATTAGTCCAGTCATCTGCTTCCTCGGATAAATCAAAATTAAAAATAGAAAAATCCAGCAGAAACTCGGTGGCCCCAAATTCGTGTTTTAGTTTATCATAAACAATGCTGCTAAGTCTGTTTGAAAAGAAAAGAATAATTGAGGAAGGTTTCAGTGCCACAGAAGACCGTGCAGCAGCGGTGACTTGCTCAATTCGCAATCTTAAGCCCTTGCTTTTATGGGATGCGTTCCAAGTAATGTATTTTGGATTCCTATCAGAAACAATAATCCAGACTGGGTTCCTGTTCAGGGTACAGACTACATCAACATGGATGTCCTTTAAACAAGGGTTGTTTTTCTTGCCACTTCCGGTTAAACGGGACAAAGGGATTGGCTTGCAAACGCGTGAAACCCCAGTGATGAAAGGCTGTTGGAGAATGTGAAGAACCGCCTCGATGTGCCCAATATTGACACTGCCAGTACAGATAAGAGTATAAGACACTGACAGGTAAAACTAGAATGGCAATGGCTGCCTCGCCAAATGAATGGAAAACTAAAACTAAAAACACATATTCAGTTGAGCCCTTCCTTAATTATTTCCAATTTCATTAAACAAAAGAGAGTGCATTAGATTTTAGAATGGGCAAACCTGAGGGGAGCGGAAGTGGAGGAGGAGGAGGAGGAGGAGGAGAGGAAATTGAGTTCAGAGTAGGCTAATTTGAGAAGAGTGCGTTTGCAAGAAGCAGTTATGTTGGTGGAAGCTGGCAATCTCTCTATTCTGTCTATCACATCTCTGCATCTCTTCTTTGCCAATTCCACTTGTACAACAATCCCTTCCTTTCTCATTCTTCACAAAACTTTCTGTTCAAAGGCCGTTTGGTAATTGAAACCCTCATTTCTGAATTTTAATTATTTACATATAACTTTTTTTCTTATTTTAATTAATTAATAAATATTTATCAGGAAAATTTATGGACCAAGCCCATCAGCCTGCGATTCACGAGTAAAGCTTAATGCTCTTATTTTGACAGGCCAGGCCAGGCTCAACACAGCCCATCAGCCTGTGTTTTTATTTTTTTGAGTCTGTCTAGTCTACCCTCTCCACGACTCCACTCTCCTGCTCTCCTCTTCTCTCTTGTTTCTCTATTTCTTGCACAGTGCAGCAGACACTAGACAGCGCGAGGCTCCTGAACGAACCTTCTCGTCTCTTCTCTCTGGTAATATCGCTACTTCCATCTTCTTCCTCTTTTATTAACTATTAATTAACAATTTCCCAGAAACCAAATTACGCGAGAGCAAAGACTCCTGAATTCAGTCAGTCTTCTACCTGGCTTTCTGCTCCTCTTCGTTTCTAAAATTTAAACATAAATTATGCATTACTTGTATTGAACCGCTTGTTTTGTATTCCTCACGTTTCCTGCGCAACCAAACAGAGGGCTAAGTTCTTATGCTACGTTCACTTGCAATTATGCCTTAGGGTTTCGGGTTTTTCTGTTGCAATAGCATATTCTCTGTATAGGAATAAAAGAAAAGAGTATCATGCTTGATAATTTGATAGAAATTCTAACAATTGGCTGATGTTTTTTGTTTTAAAGAAGAGATTGGTGAGTCTTTCGATCATTTAAGATAAAAAGCAAGCTGTAGAAAATTTATTTAAAATTATTCAAGACTTTCCTTTGGTTAAATTCTTTTTATTTAAAAAAAATAAGGAGTTTTGAAGAATTAGTGGTTGAATATCTGCTGCTGTAGCTCAAATTAGCATGTAATAGTAATATGCTTCATTGCTATCCTTGTACAGAGTGGCTATGGTATGCCTTTTGCATTTAATTTATGCAAAATATTATGTACGACAAGCCACTTTTTGGAGATGAAACTATTGACTGTTAAATTTCAACTGTTTTTCCCCCATTTGTATGACATAGGTGAAGCAAATGGCTGCTGAAGACGACTCCATTGAAGAAGTTGTTGCAGCACGCCAAGAGAGGCTAAGATCCCTCAAGGCTGCACAGGAACTGTTAAACACTCCAGATGAGGATTCTGGTCAAGTTAACAACAACACTAATGATGACAAAGAAATTAATGAAGATGCGTGAGTATATCCTGTTCTTGTTGTATGTTAACCACTTACTTATTGCTCACTAGTCTTATTGTGGCTTTTGTTCATGATATAATTACAGTTGAAGGCCCTGTAGGTGTTACAGTGCCTCTTCTTTTGAACTCATGAGTTTGTATGGTGATTTACCCCATGATGTTTCCACTATACTTATATGCATGTGTGTTCATGGGTCATTTGAGATGTTGCATCAAGGTTTTTGTTTATGTTTGAACTTTCATATACCTCTTCAAGGTAATGTGTTTAATTTATAGGGGTTTTTTTTTTTTTTTTCAGTTAACCGTAACTATAGATTATATGTTTTTATCTTAAGCACAAGAGTATAAGGACAACAATAAACCTGAAATGATGGTCAAAGGGGGTGGCTGAATTAAGTTTGGGAAGTTTAAGCAGAAATTGTCACACCACACACAAAATAGACTTTTGCTTCCATTTTCATGAACTTATATAATGTAATTGTTTAGTTTAATAACATAATTGATTATGATTTATATTAGATGGTATGGTTAGTATGTTTTTGGTTATATGTTTAAAAATACATGGGGGTTATCAGTTCTTCATTGTCTATTGGTACTTCAAATGATACCTTAACATTGAACTGCCAATTTATGCAGCAATACCAACATGAAATTCCGAAATTATGTTCCTCATGATAAGCAGCTTCAGGAAGGAAAGCTTGTTCCACCAGTACTACCAAAGTTTGAAGACCCTGTTGCAGCAGTACCTCCTCCATCAGAGAAGAAAGAGGTATCATTACTTTCAAATTTCACTAACCCAGTCTCTTAATCACAAAATTCTGTGTTTCTGTGGTGAATTGTCTCTTACCTACACATGATCTTATTCTGGACCAATTTTCAGGACCCTTTCGTGAATATTGCTCCTAAAAAACCAAACTGGGAACTTCGCAGGGATGTGCAGAAGAAGTTTGATAAGCTTGAAAAGCGAACCCAAAAGGCAATGTGTAAACTTATGGGTAAGTAATTAGCATTTTCTGATTAACATATTCCCTCCATAGAAAGATTTAACAGAATGGACATCATTACATATATTTTCTTAAATTGGTTGGTTAGACAACAGTTGAACGGTTTCTTGTAGGCACAACACTTTTTTACCATTTTTTATTTAGATAGAAAGCATTGGGTGTCTTCATTTGTCTGGTGTCGCTCCTCTCTGAACGTTCTGTAGATATTAGGGTTTTTTTTTTCAGCAAAAAAAGCGGATGGAAATCTCAGCCTTTGGCTCTAATACCAAATTGCTAATTAGGCTGAATGATTATTTCCATTATACTGAGGGTATTTTCTACAGGATACAAATACCAAAAATGGTAAGTCAACTATACAATTAAACTAATTGACAACTAATTACAGCTAATATACGCTAACTGTCTTCTTGTTTTCCTTTGATATTGAGCTCTTTTTGCATAATTGGTATCGATATTCCTCACCATTATTACTTAATTGTTATTATATCAAACTTCAACGGGTGGCCCCTTGGATATCCTGTTGCATTGTTCATGGGCAAATAGTTTAAGAACCATAATTTTGGGGCCTCATTTCTGCCCCTCTGCATGAACAAGATTCAGTCTTTTCTTTCTTACACATCACCAAGTTGTGTAAGAAATATATCTGGTAAAACAGAAATTTAATCTTGCATAAGAGAATATGATGTTAAAATTTTTGTTAAATTTTCCAGTCCATTCTTCTATGAGAATATATTTTGTAAGTTTCTCTATGTTATAATTTCACTTTTTCTGCTAGTCCAGTTCTGTTTTTTTTAGGTAAGTTAATTGAAGTTGTAGTGTCTTGTTTGTTGACCAACATGTTCAATGTTTGGCATATAAAACATGCAAATATTTCTCACTTTACACTTTAGTAAGCCTACGTTCTGTGACAGAGAATCAAATGCTTGATATGGGGGCCTAAATAAACTGTACTATAGATTAGGTGTAGTCATATTGAACTCACTTACCTGTTGTCTTTCTTTTTGGCAGAGGAACAAGAAAAGCAAAAGCAATTGGATGAAGTGGCAGAAATGGTGCAGAAGACTAGTATTGAGTTTACATAAGCTCTTTGAGTTGGACCCTTAGAACCCCCTCTCCCTTTGGAAAAAAAAAAATATTATAAAATCTTAAGCTTAATTCCAATGATCAACAGAGTGAACAGACTTGTTCAATTTTGAATTGGTTGACTAGAGAGTTATATCATTTTGTAAGTAGTGATATACTTTTAAGCACCTTTTTAGTTTTATTATTGATGATAAACGCTGTTGTTTCGAACCCCCTACTGATTGAACGAAAGACTTTCCACTTCCAGTAACGTGAATAACTGTTAGTTGCCACTTGCTAGTCCCGACGATCCTTCTTTAAACACGTCTACACTCGAAACACCAAAGACTAGGCTGCTGATATGTATAAGCAATAAGAATGAAACTTAGGGTTTGTTTGGGAGTGATTTTGTAGGAAGCGCTTTTGCTTAATAGAGCTTTTACTATAAGCGTTTTTACTAGAAATTCATAGATTTTTTTGAAAAAAATTTAAGTGTTTCTTGTTAATATATTTGGAAGTGCTTAGGTGTTTCACTTGAAAGTGTTTCTAAGTACTTTTAAAACCTAAAAGTATTTTTTTATTTTTGGGCAAACATAAGCAAAAACGTTTTTGACTATTTGAAAGCGCTTTTAAGCCTTCTATAATGGCATTGCTACTTTGTTTGATTTCGAAAATGCTCTTAACTTGTACGAATCACTTGTTGATTCAAATTAATTAAGATGTCTTTGGTGAAGACTTATAACTCTAGTGGTTAATTGACTTTTAAACCTGAGGTTTTAGATTCAAATTTTTAAAAAATTATTGTGTGTGATCGTAACACTACGTGGCATAATGACATAGTGTTACCAATCCACTTAAATTGTAACATGTGTACAATAATTAATTTCTAAAATTCTAAACTCTAAAATAATGTTTGATAAGAAAATAACTAGGGCATTTTCATTTAAAGAGATCAGATGGGCATTTTCATTTAGAGTGACCAACAAAACAATGAAAGACTATTGAATTCTACCTTCGCCGGACACAACGCCTTTCACTTTTTTGAGTCTTCCTCCGAACATTTTGGCCTGAATATGTTTACGCGGTGCGTGCAACCTTCTCCTTATTAGTAATCAATTTTAAACACAAAATACGTTTAGAATGTTTTTGCATGAAACAGATGGGCAATCGTTTTGTACTGGCTTACCTTTTTTTTTTTTTTTTGGTACAAGGAGGGCTTAAAGCCCAGAAACATACTGGCTTACCTTTGACGAGGCATACCCATTATTGGGATTTTGCAAATAAATCATTCTTTCTCCCCAATAGAAGCAACCAATTTACAATTTGCACACAACAGAAGAAACTTATACAGAGCTCTATCAAAAGTAAATTACGCCATGGGAGAAGGAATAAAAGAAAATTATAAAGAAAAATGGGAAGGACAGCTCAAATAGACCTTTTACACAACAATTGAAGAATAAGCCACCTGGTTTTGAATGGTCATCGGTGCTCCTGGATAGCCCCTGGAACTCTGTAATACAGAAAATTATCACATAATGCTTATCTTCTGTCATTCCTGAGCTGGTTGGGACCAGTCTGTTCCCTACTCATGTGCTCCATGTTCCAAGAGGGGTCTACTGGAGGAAGTTGGTATTCATCCGGTTTCAAGGCCAAAGCAAAGTCAGGCAATGTTGGTGCTGTCTCCATGATTCTGTCGTCAAGATATCCAAAACCAGAGGTTAATTATTCTTAGGGTTAATTCTATCAACAAAGAACATTGGGATTGCAATTTGGTGCCAAGAGCGAAAGGAAATTGCATTAAGGCATAAGTATTATTAATTATGGTTCTCTCAAGCAGGACTTACTTTTCATGAGAGTACAGGTCACGGTTTATCCGCACTTTGCTTGAAGTATCTTTTGGAATTTTCTCAGATAGATATTTCATGGTTCCCCAAAGCGGTGGATTTCTGTATTATAAGGCACTTACTGGTTCAGAAAAGGATTCAAAAGGAAGGAAATAGTTCAAACAAAGAAAAATCAATCTTGAAACAACCATTGCTATCTGAAAGACAATAGATCTTCACATATAGTTCAGTACACACACACACACAAATTTCAAGGGCATGTAATATAATTTTCATTAATGTACAGGGTTCATGTTCTATTCGTGCAAGTTTTAAAGACCACATCCAAATGAATTCTCAGTCTCACTATACATGTCAAAGAAAAGAGACAACATTATATCAATATCGCAAATAAATGAACCACTAAGTAGAGGCGACCATGCCAACATCAATATGTGACAAGACACCTGTAAAATCGAATCAGGACTCCACACATGCATAGATGCATGAAAGGTCATTAGATAACTATTTAATAAGCATCACATGGGGGCTTATCGAGCATGCAGAGCCACATGAGGGTATTGTCAAAAAACCTTGTAGATAAGTTATTATTTTCATGCCTAGGACTTGCATTTTGGAAAACCACAAATTAAAACAATTTACATGTTTATGCCCACAAGGACTCCTTTGGTTCCTCAATTAGCACATGTTGCAAATAAGAATTTTTTGGTTTTCTAAACAAGGGTGTCATTGCAATTCAAGACCATAATTAACTGTAAAAGATTAATTAAAAAATTCTCTTATGAAGAAAACTTCCCTGGTTACTGAAATCCACTTCCTGATGGCCTAAAATTGCAAACCTCACATTTTTATGAGCATTATATGTGCATCCTTGTACATGTGTGTGTCTGTAGTTCACGGGGGAAGGGAAAAAGGATAAACATATTTTCAGACAGCATATGCTTACTGGCCCTACATTATTGCAGCTGCAGACTCTCAAAGGAAAACTTGTTGCTCTGAAAATAACTGCTAACTTAGACCACTTATCCTAGAAAAGAGCAGATAATCTGCTAGATAACACAAGAATCAAGATCAATAATTCATCTGCCAGCACAATGGTCAAGCAAAACAGAGCCTATACCTACCTCGACAAAGGAGGAGCAGCATTAAAGGCCTCACATGCCTTCTTACTTTCTTTAAAATACTCATCTGCTGCTTGCAAAGCAGCTACAGCCATCCCATGAAATTTTTCTGTGTTACCCTCATCAAGGATCAAACCATGATAATAATACGCAGCAGCCTGGTTAAAAAGGGAGAAAAAAGAGCTTCTGTCAGCTGTGAAAAATAAAAACTTCAATCATCACAATGATATCAAATTCTGAATATTAGTGGCAGAATAACCCATCTCTGTCAGCTAGATCAACCTAAAATAATCAATAACATACTAGACTCTTGCAGGTATAGCTGATTTATTACCCCTTAACAGCTTCATATATAATTTTAAACCAGATATCAAGCTTCAAAAATCAATGATAATTTATGTGTGTTGGACAATTCTGATGGAAAATTATAAATTTAGGTGAAAGAAAGACTGGCACAGTTTATGGTGGTAATCTTCTATACACTTCTCATTGGCAGGTTTTACTCAGAAAAGGACAGTGGTGTACAATAACCAAGAACACAAGTATCAAAATGTATTTGCATGCAATCTCATATAAGGGAAGACAAACCACATTAATAAGTAATCACAAAAAAAGTTGAAAAAATGGTGACCAAGTTGATAATCTTTTAGAATACACTGACAAACATTTTAAGCAAACAATCTAGAGGAATCATTAGAAGTCAATTTTTTTCCCTCAGAAAGGAAAAATTACATGTAAAACAAGCTTTTGATTTCGTTATAGAGTAATGCTAACTACAGTTGCCTTAGGTGGCTGTGCTAGACAGTCTTTGTTCAAATGAAGACATGTGTTTATGCTAGCTTAAAACACACAAAAAAGGGACCACGTTCTGGAGCCAAAAAGAAGTTATTGTCTTTACGCCACTTCCCTCCCTCCTCCCCCTGCCCCTTCCCCTATCCTTCACTCCACACAACTCTGGCCCCGCTTTTGTGTGGAGCTACTTTGATCCCTGATTTCTCTCCAAACAAAAGATGTTCACCCATTGTTCTTGTTCTTGAATCTGGGAGTGACAGCTCAAGAGAGGTTGCCTCTGATAGAGAGGCTGCTATTACCAGAGCCAGAACAGTTTTGGGACCAAATTCCCATCTGGGTTTTCATGGAGACATTGAATTGGCTCGTGCCACATCAATATATTGCATAAATTTTGTGAGATCACAACAAAAGATGATGCCAACCCGATGGTAAAGGTGGATTCAGAGGAAAAGGTAGTGCCTTTGAAGCTCGGAAAGTTCAGGCATGTCAATGTGGTGAAGGTAGTAGTAACAGCAATGCGGATGCAAGAAGGTGCTTTTCTATGGGCTTCCTTGCATATGTAATGGATGAAAATTATTCATTGCAAGTACTCATTAGAACCTAAAAGAAAAAACAATCCAGCAACAAACCTACTCTGCCATTAACACCAGGTCATAAGCCAGCAATGTCTGGAAATTCAGGAAACTAGCACCTCTCTCTCCCTCTCTGACATATGCTCTCATATAGTATAATGAAAACCTTAAGGGTATTACTCGCCAAAACATTAAAAAAATAGATAACCTCAAGGACATTGCTATTTTCTCCGGCATTCACCTCACTATTATCCCTACACCTAATAGATTCAATGCCACATACAGAACACCAACTAGGTTGCAGTGATGAAAGAAGTGGGCAGTATTATAGAGAAAGTAAATAGAAGACAACTTAGAGAGAGTGAGTCAGGGTTTGGTACCAGAGATGTGGTGGGAGGAGGGAGGAGAGGTAATGAAAGAGACTAATTCTTCTTGTCTTTTCAAATTCTATAGAAATGTGGTCCCTGTTTTGAGCTATCATAAATATTTTGTCTTCATTTAAACGGAGACTGTCTAGTACAGTAGCCTAAGGCGACTGTTGCAAGCATTACTCTTCCTTATCGTAAGAATCTGAGAAATATTATCCTTATAATGAAAGAATAACTCAGAATGATATAAGGATAGTAAGCAACGACCAAAATGTAGTAAGACCATAAACAAAGTGTTGTGTTTTTTGTCTCGTCGGAAATTTCTGGAGGAAGCTACAGGTCAGGCCAAGAGCAATAGGGAGACTGGGCAGTGGGGTAGTTTGGTGTTTTCCTAGTGGGGTACAATTTTGGAAGACAAATAGGACTTGCGCAAGACTTTCCTAGTGTGGGAAAGAGTTCTAAAGGGTTTTCCTTGTGTACAAGGGAATAGAATTAGCTAATAGGTAGATTACCTAATTCTATTAGGATTAGGAATCCATATTGTAATTGGTAAGTCTATGCTCTATAAAAAGGCTGGTGCAAGTCTCATAGAAAATATAAGTATAGCTAGAGACTTCTAGGGAAGAAACTCAAAGGGAGACCCGGGTTAGAGACTCAAGGGTGAGTGACTTCAAGGGAACGGTTTTTCAAGAAGGAAACACACAAGAGAGCTATTTGTGCAAGAGAGAAGAGAGCGGCTGCAAGTTGGGTAGTCTAGGGTTTCAATAAGTTCTTGTACTCTTATTCTATACATAGTGCAGCTGTGATTCTCTAAGGATCACACGGGGACGTAGGCAAAGTTCGCCGAACCTCAATAACAAATCTTGGTGTTCTTTGTGTTTACTTTTGCTGCCATATTGTGTGTTGTTTGCTATATCTGTTTTAACTCTAGAATACATCAAGGACAAGATCACAGGGGATGTTAATTCACTACACAAAGACACGTAGAGAGTGCAGCATACCTTTGCCTCAACATCTTTCCACTTCACAAAGAGCCGATGCTTTTCACCCCAACCATTTAATAATGGAAGGTTCATAATGTTATCTTGAGCCTGTAAAGCAAATGGCATAAAGAAAGAAAAAGTTATACTTCAGGGTCACCAATTTTGAAGTGATTCGACAAATATATTCTGACATAGTGAGGAACATAGTGTAATCATGAGGAACATAGTGAACAATTAGAATTAATGACTTAAATATGACATGTAACTGATATGGAATTAAATACGAACTTTGCACAACATATTGCGGAGAAAAAAAGGCCAAAATTACTCAATATCAGGAAAGGAGAAAGGAAAATCTAAAAATAGAGCAAATAAAATGGGCTATATGTAAGAGGAATAATAGAGACAGAAATTATTCAGACAAAAAGAACCTAATATAATATGGTTAGAACCTCTTGTTTGGAGCATTCAGATAATATTAGGTTCATGTTCTCTAACCATTCCAAATGCTGGGAGTGTGGGTAGATGTCCATCATCATGGGCATGTACTATATATGCATGTAAAGGCATAACCACATATATGAAAGAAAATCTGGTACGTTATTGAAGACTACTGGTTACAGCAAAAGATAATAACTAGAACCAAACACACAGTCACTAGTA
Organism: Dryas octopetala; assembly: GCF_963921425.1. Taxonomy (NCBI): domain Eukaryota; kingdom Viridiplantae; phylum Streptophyta; class Magnoliopsida; order Rosales; family Rosaceae; genus Dryas; species Dryas octopetala. The sequence continues at coordinate 19,938,968 of NC_141374.1, read as the reverse complement.
ATTATAGCAAAGAAGTATAAATGTGTAAGCTCTCCTAAGGGATCAACCAAAAACAGAGGGTATATCTTTGTTATCCATTTTCTGTACAGGGGTTTTTTTACATTTATGGTTTGGTTTTTTCACTGTGCAATGTAATCCATCATGTACCTGCAAGGAGGTTTTAGTATCACTGTAATGCTCCTCTAATCTAGAATATCTAAATTCAGACCCTGAAATGATGTATTGGGTAAAGTAGTACTGTAGGAGTGATATTTTATTATTTTCTCTTTCCAACTCAAAAATGGTTCAAATTGCAAATTCTTATAATATGAACAGCCAAAGAACATGAAGAAAACTGGATAAACAATGGAAGCATGGAAGATTATTACAAAAATCCTAGACTTTAAGTGACATTGCTAATTGATAAGAGCACACCAGCAATGATGAGAAATTTATTACCTGCTGCCAATACTTTACCATCTCACATGAAAGCCTTCGCTTCACTGCAAGAGTGGCTTTTGTACTATCAATTGCCATTCCAAGTTGAATATCGACACCCTGCAAAAGAATTGGAAAGAATGAAGTCAAAAAAAAAAAAAAAAACAATAACAACAACAACAAAGAAAACAAGAAAACAGTAAGCAAAAAAATCATAGATCAGAAAAGTTCTAACATAATTTCATTTCGGGATAAGTTGGACCGTTATGAGATGTTAGGAAAGAAAGGAAGGAAGATGCATGTAAAGAACTCAATTATTGTAATTGCACTCTGTGTCCATTAACCAGGATAGGTTCACCTATTCAAGGTGGATTGCATTATTTATGTTCTATAGTAAGAGATCAAATTTAGAACCACTATTATCATGCAGTATATTAAATTTTACTAGTAAAATATGTCATTTAGATGGTTGGTCAAATTGCAGGCATGATGTCTGAAATATAAATAATGTAACAGTTTATCAGATCAGTACATTCAAAGAAAGCTACTACCTGTCCTAATGCTTGTAGGCAAAGAGCTCGAAGAACTCCTTCTGCTAGGTCGACTGGCAAGTTTCTCCTGCAATAAGGCAATAGTCAAAATATTAAGAATAGCAGCATTAAGAAGATCATGATTACAAGAATGAAATTGGAATCAGTGTAAATCTTCCAGGGATACAAACTTCAGCTCAGCAGGCAACTGTGGGAGAACATGTCGGACAGCACAGTCAAGGTATCCTGCTGCCTTCAGTAAAATATCAATTGAAGCTCGTCTACTCTCTGTAACAAAATAACCAACAAAGAAACCTTCACAGTAGAACCAGGATAAACAAAAGAAACCTTCAGCAAACAGTTTCATGCTATAAACTACAGTTTTCTTAGAAACTCCTTTAGCAAAGAGAAGACTTCGTAACCACTAAAGGTCCAAACTAATTATAGAAAGCTTCAAGAAAAGAAATGAGAAGATAAAATGAAAAAATACAGGATATAACTGCCTACGGCTCAGTCACATGCATTAATACCTACCTTCCGAAACTTTTGGCTGATAACCATCAGCAGATGTTCTTGGAAGAAGTAACAAGTTAGCTTGTGATAATGATAGCATTGCCATTAAATGCAAAATCGACAGCACCTCGTACCATGCATTAGACATGGCTGTTTCCTGAAAAATTGTTCATTCAAATCAAGCCAGGTTTCCTGTGACAAAATGATGGAATCTCAACCCTATTTGAGGAAAGAGTGAAAGAGGAAAGAAAAAAAATGATATGCATAACAGATAAATGTGAACTTAAGAGTGCTCCTGCACGCCCACCTCTGCATCATCCTCTTGATTTACCCAGACAAATTGCACCTTGTGTTGTAGCTGGCTCCCTTCACCATAGAAACTATGGTCAAGGGTGGACCATAGTTTCTTGATTCGGGTTATGTGTAGTTGGTACAAGGTCAAGGCCAATGATATTTGGTGCAAGGTAATTTGCATGATATGCTCGCCAAGGTGGAGATTGTTGTTAATTTGGCTCGCATTTGAAGATTTCCTGGTTCATGGGGGATTTCCATGGTATTCTAGGATGAAGTTAGGAGTCCAAATAGGTGTTGGAAGGTTATTAATTCCTGGTGCGTTTTGGACTTCATTTTGGGCAAGTTTTGAGGTTTTCCTTGTGTATAAAGGAAACTTATTTCCTACTCAAAGTTAACTTTCTTCCTACTTTATCTAGGATTGTAATATAAGGCCTATGGTTATAAATAGGACCTTAGGGGCTTAGAAAAATGTGAGAGAATCAGATTAGAGTGAGCAAGTCCTTAGGATTCTTGGGAGGCACACAATCTAGAATTGGTGAGATCAAGATTAGGTAATTAATCTTGGGTGAGAGATCTAGGGTTTTGGGAAACACTTTGTGAAAGGGTGTACAAGGGATTTGGGGATTGGGTTATGTGATTTAGTCCAATTGTAATCTTAATACTTATTATTCTCATAGTGAAGAACGGAGATCTCTCCCGGGGACGTAGGCAGGAATTTTGCCGAACCTCGTAACAAATCTCGGTGTGATTGTGTGTGCTTGTTGGTTTATTATTTTCTGTTTTCTTGGCTGTGTTTGTTATTTATCTTTCATCGAATTATTGCTTGTACGCCGTGAAGGTGGGAATTAGGATTTAATTCTCAAACTACATCAACAAGTGGTATCAGAGCCAGGTTTCGTGTTCATCGATCGTGGTTCCGTGTTTATCGATCGAGGGTAGTTTGTCATGGCAGCGGGAAGTAGTGGTGTTTCATCCTTTAAGGTGGAGCAATTTGATGGAAGAGGTAACTTTACTCTATGGCAAAAGAGAGTGAAGGATGTCCTAGTTTCGCAAGGCTTGGCACGCGCCTTGAAGGGAAAGGAAGTAGGAAAACCGGCAAAGATGACAGATGATGACTGGGAAGACTTGGAGTGCAGGTGTGTGAGCACAATTCGGCTTTATATTGCTGATAATATTATCAACAATATAGATGAAGATTCTGCCCCGGAATTGTGGAAGAAACTAGAAAAGCTTTATTTAGCTCAGAAGTCTATGGCCACAAAGTTGAATCTGAAGCGGGACATATATAAGCTGAAGATGGAAGCGGGTGCAAATCTCATGGATCATATGAACGTGTTCAAAGGACTGCTAAATCAACTCGAAAGAGTTGGGGTAAAGATTGAGGAAGAAGATCGAGCCCTCTTACTTCTAACCTCACTTCCTGATACATATGACAACATAGTGGATATCTTCTTGTATGGTAAGGATACACTGAAGATGGAGGAGGTCGAGTCAACTCTCTTGTCTAGTGAAAGGAGAAAGAAAGTTGAGGATAAAGATTCCTTGTTTGTTGCTCATGGTCAAAGAGGAAGGCAAACTACCAAGGGTTCTAGTGATAATAGCAAGGCTAGATCAAAGGGTAGTGGTAAGGGCTGGCAGTGCTACAAGTGCAAAGAGTGGGGACACATAAAGAAGGACTGTCCGACTTGGAATAAGAAGGATGGTCATGGCTCTACAGCGGTAGCAGACTATAATGAATCTGGAGAACTTCTCACAGTCTCTATAGGTAACACTTCTTCTCATGGTGATTGGATATTGGATTCGGGTTCTACTCACCATATATGCTCTAGGAAAGAATATTTTGAAAAGTTTCAAGAATCAAAGGGAGGATCTTTCTCTTTGCCTGACGGGTCCAAAGTTGACGTCATGGGGGTTGGAACGGTGAAGATCAAGATGTTCAATGGGGTGGAACATACTTTGGGTGGAGTCGCTTATGTCCCAAAGCTACAAAGGAATTTGATATCCTTGAGTAGGTTGGATTCCAAGGGCTACCTGGTTTTGATAGCAGGTGGAGTCATGAAAATTACTCATGGAAGCATGGTCCTAATGAAGGGAGAGAAGTGTGGTGGTTTATATCGTTTGATAGGAACTCAAACCTCGATGGTTGGTTGGAAACGAAATGCACAAGAAATCAAGCGCTTGAGGAAGGTCTCGTTTGCGGGTACAGCAGAGACGGTTGTGACATGTTTCCAAGGTTCAAACGATGGTGAGAAAGGAGATCCTACTGGAGGAGGGGGTGAATCGAGGCCCCTCTTCGGTGCTAACCGGTAATTGGTTACACGATGCAGCTGCACATAGGTATTGGCCGTGCGAATCAAGGGTGGACCATAGTTTCTTGATTCGAGTTATGTGTAGTTGGTACAAGGTCAAGGCCAATGGTATTTGGTGCAAGGTAATTTGCATGATATGCTCGCCAAGGTGGAGATTGTTGTTAATTTGGCTCGCATTTGAAGATTTCCTGGTTCATGGGGGATTTCCATGGTATTCTAGGATGAAGTTAGGAGTCCAAATAGGTGTTGGAAGGTTATTAATTCCTGGTGCGTTTTGGACTTCATTTTGGGCAAGTTTTGAGGTTTTCCTTGTGTATAAAGGAAACTTATTTCCTACTCAAAGTTAACTTTCTTCCTACTTTATCTAGGATTGTAATATAAGGCCTATGGTTATAAATAGGACCTTAGGGGCTTAGAAAAATGTGAGAGAATCAGATTAGAGTGAGCAAGTCCTTAGGATTCTTGGGAGGCACACAATCTAGAATTGGTGAGATCAAGATTAGGTAATTAATCTTGGGTGAGAGATCTAGGGTTTTTGGGAAACACTTTGTGAAAGGGTGTACAAGGGATTTGGGGATTGGGTTATGTGATTTAGTCCAATTGTAATCTTAATACTTATTATTCTCATAGTGAAGAACGGAGATCTCTCCCGGGGACGTAGGCAGGAATTTTGCCGAACCTCGTAACAAATCTCGGTGTGATTGTGTGTGCTTGTTGGTTTATTATTTTCTGTTTTCTTGGCTGTGTTTGTTATTTATCTTTCATCGAATTATTGCTTGTACGCCGTGAAGGTGGGAATTAGGATTTAATTCTCAAACTACATCAACACTTGGAAGAAGTAACAAGTTAGCTTGTGATAATGATAGCATTGCCATTAAATGCAAAATCGACAGCACCTCGTACCATGCATTAGACATGGCTGTTTCCTGAAAAATTGTTCATTCAAATCAAGCCAGGTTTCCTGTGACAAAATGATGGAATCTCAACCCTATTTGAGGAAAGAGTGAAAGAGGAAAGAAAAAAAATGATATGCATAACAGATAAATGTGAACTTAAGAGTGCTCCTGCACGCCCACCTCTGCATCATCCTCTTGATTTACCCAGACAAATTGCACCTTGTGTTGTAGCTGGCTCCCTTCACCATAGAAATAAGAAATGCCTTTAGGATTTATCAAAACTAGTGGATACAATTTTATGAGATGAAATAAGACACATGATTTACCATCTTTCATTAATCCCAAAAGGACAGGCAAGTAATCCTCAAGAGCCTGCTGAAGATCAGCTAATGTTGAACCACCTGAGGACAAGAATTCATTCAGATGTAGAAATACCTGAGTTTACATATTATTTGGACAAATAAGAAATTTTGTGTCTATGACGAACCGTGTTGGGTAGCAGCTTTTCTCCTTGTTCTTGTAATCGTTGGACCTTCTTGGCCAGCCATTACAACTATACGAGTCCTTAAAGCAGACAGGCGTTCCACTAAACTCTTGGATAAGTGATCACCAAGTGACTGAGAGAAATCAACAGGTTTAGGGATTCGCAAACCGGGAACATAGACAGAGACGTCCCCAATGTTTGATGGCCTCCTCCTATTTCCTACTGTATCTTTCGGTGTTGACACCAGGCATCCCATATCCTAAGACTTGCTAAATCTGCCAACCCAGATAGAATTTAGTCAATCAGCATCAGCACTATTGAGGTTGTGTACACATATATGCTTATCTATGAACATGTATTTGTAGCTTATTGCATGTAAATTCTCTCTTAGATGAAACAGTGATGACTTTAGAACAGCATGTAGGTAATAGATTCCCATGCATATGAACCAGAAATGGAAGACGGTTCAAATATCATAGTACAAAGAATGAAGATAAGTATCACAAGGAAGGTGGAACATAAACAGTAAGAAAGCCATAATTAAATGTCAACTAACAAAGCACAAGTAGTAGGTTGCTCACGAGCAACACCCAAATGACTCTGACTAGAACTCTCCTTGAGATATTATTATGTTTATAACTTTAATTGGTGTATAAAAATAATTATATCTCTATTTCCAAAAGTAGACTAGCTCGGTAACATTTAGTAAAACAAATAAATAACAATTGTCTAAAATTGATCTAAACCCACCTTGTCTCTAATCAGATGGTTGACTGATTGGTCAAACGTTCTAGTAATTTCTGCACAAACACACACCAAAAACAAAAAAAATCACAATTAGGAGTTAAAGCTGAAGCAAGAAAAACGTATATTATTTTGTTTAAAGGCAACAAAATCACATGAATGGCATGACCCATGACATTGTAGAAAGAGTTGAAAAGAAAAAGTGTACACCGAACTTTAAAAAAGATGGTGATTTCTCGTGTAACCCGTTACGTTAAAATGTGAAAGTAAAGGAATTCAAATTGAACTGGATTGGATTGGATTGGCATTTGGTATTTGGTATTTGGTATTTGGTAACCCCTCACGAAACACTTAACTTGAGCAGTTGAGCTGAAGATTATGAGTAAAGGGTCTCCAAACAAGCTCAAACAAGCAACAATTGGAGGGGAGCGCTAAATTAAAAAAGAAATAAAACCCAGAATTGAAGCTCCAAGCAATTGCAAACTGACATATTAAAGTGCGGAAAGACCAGAAAATGCAGAGCAAGATAATAAAATTTGAGGATGTTTATTATCTTTCTGGGTTTTGTAAATGAAACACAAAATACAGCAAACCAAAATAATAAAAAAAGGAAAAAACCGGAGAACTCAATCGAATAGAACTAGAAAACACATTTTGTCAAGAGTTTGCCGACGACCAAAAAGTAGAATTGAATTGTTTACTTGCCAATTACCATAAAGCCACTAGTTTGTGCGTGCGTTGGCAATTGCAAATTTGCAACTTGAAAGGCAGAGACAGAGACAGAGAGACACAGACACTCAATCATCAGATGAAATGAAACCCAGTCTCCTAAACACAGAAACTGTACGGACCACAGTCATCGCCGAGCTTATTTGGTGTGAAGTATGAAGATCGCAGACAGCACAGCACACTCTTGAGTCTTGAATTCAAAAAGTTAAAAAGTTTTTTCTTAATCGTCCTCGTCCGGAGAAGAGAAGAAACAGCCAAAGAAAGAGGGTGTGGAATTGAAAAAATAATAATAGGTAAATGGGATTTTGTTTCTAGTTTCTTATTCAAGGCTTTAGCTTTAAGCGGGTTCGACTTCAACACTCAACAGCATGTTGGGTATTACAGATTGGTGGAACTTGTATTGTATATATCGGCAGCATTCAGTCGCTTTCTTTTCTCCATATATATTCTTTTTTTTTTCTCTTTCTTTTTTGTTAACAATCATAATAATAATAGTTAAAACTTATACTACTAATAACGTTTGAATGGCACATTGGCACCCTATTCCTAATTCCTCCTCCTATTCTCTCTCTACCTCTTATCACTCATCAAACATCACTATTCACTCTCAAAGTCACCCCACCAGTCGGTCCCTCTTTTTCCTACGTCAACAACAACTGTCTGTTATTCTTGTCATTTCTGCACCATACTTTTTCACTTACATGTTTTTTTTTCACCAAATTTACCACTTTCTCTATATATATCCAGCATGACTAGCACCAGTGCACCACCACCAATAGCATACGACTAATATGATGAAACTGGAACGCAGGCACTCTTCTTTCTTTTTGCCCTTTCCCTTCTCCGATCGAGGAAAAGAAACCCACTAATACCTCACAAAAGAGATGACAAGTGTCAAGAAAATAATTTGTGCAAACTCCTAATTAGTGGGAGCCAACATACTCTACCAATAATATTTTTTAAATTGTTGGGATTTGTCTTCTATATGGGCTATGGCCAAAGAAAAGAAATCGACCTTCATTCACCCACCTTGGCTTGAAACAAACAGCTAGATACACTTTTCAGAGTCAGAACTATAATGACAGTAACCAATGTGACAAGAAGATTTACCTCGTATGGAGCACCGGATCGCTAGATTCATACACGGAATTACAACTGACAATCCAAAAAGGATATTGTGACAATATTATTATTTTTCCCTACACTGTACTTGTATAAGTCAAATATTGACAAACAATAACTTGGAATTTTATGACATTGGCAATTTGGTATGTCCAACTGAATTAGTGTACATTTTTTTTTTCTAGTTGGAATGAATGATGTACATTAGATGTATTGTATTTGTATGACATATATATATATTAATAAAGTATAAATTTTTTTATTATTAAATGTATTTGCATGACATACATATATTATATATAGATGAATTCTATGATTCATGCGCAATAAAAAAATCGCGATTAAAAGTTAAAGTTGAATTAAGAAAAATGTATATTATTTTGTTTAAAGGCAAGAGAATCACATGAATGGCATGACCCTTGAATTGTAGAAGAGTTGAAAAGAAAAGTACATGTTGTTTCACTAATTATGTTTTCTTTGAATGGAAAACAAAACCATTTTGAAATTTTATATTGTTCTACTAATTGATATTTCCTATTCGAGCTAGGGAAAAAGTTTTAATTTCTTTTTTGAAGGGAGTTGGAAGAGTAAGAATTATTCGGACCATATTCTCGTCAATGTGAGATAGGGAATGGTGCCATGAGCTCATATACTAGTCTAAGATATTATATATTTACTAGTGTAAGATACTGGCATCCTAACATTCTATTATTCATAAACTAAGAAATATGAATATATAGCATAGCTTATAAGGTACATAGACATAGTTATATTTTAGACTTTTAGTTGACTAAGACATGCCTATGGTGTCATAACGTAGGAAGAAGACATTCAAAAAGGACATGAATTTATGGGACCTCTGCGCATCAAATGAAATCTTTGTGGCATAGCTGTCATTAGCATTCGAAAGCCTTTGATACGTACAGTTACAAAAGCTGCAAAACAAGAGTTTCCTTTTAGTTTCCTCTTTGATATGCAACTCATCCAATATGTTAGGTAGAAAACAAAGGAGGTATTTCATTTTCATTCGGTACCAAGCAGCGATTTGATCATATGATGGATGTTACTTGTATGGAATAACTCATTTTTTTCCATTTTTATTGCACGAAATAGATTCTTGGTTTATTTTTTTGACACTATAAATCAGCAAGCGAACAAATAATGTTTTCTAATAACAAGTAGAGATGTTGAGCTAAGCTAACAATAAGTCAATAACAAAGATTTGAAACTTAAATCTACCCCTTTGCCTATCGCATGGTCGAGGCAAATTTATAATCATACACAATAACCAGAAAGGCGTCACTTTTATTTTACTTTATTTGAAGTGTTTATTTATATTAGTTAATTACACTTACACTCTTTGAGGTTTATCGTCTTTTCACATATATTTCTTAGGGTTTCAAAAATTACACATACATCCCCTAAGGTTTCAAAACTATTGCATACAACCCCCTACAAGAGAAAAAAAAAATATTTATATTATGGTTGGATCTTACACCTTGAGTAATCTTATTAGGCCATTTTACCCCTTAGCATGTTTTTTTGAATAATTTCTCATCATTTTTCATCTCATATAGGAGGTTATATGTAACAGTTTTGAAACCTCAAGGGGTGTATGTGTAATTATTAAAACCTCAGAGGTATCTGTGAAAAGACGATAAACCATAGGGGTGTAAATGTAATTAATTCTTATTTATATTTACACTTTTACTTTGGACTTTTGGTATGTAAGTAGGGGGGCTAAACCAGTGACAATGAGACCAGACAGCCACAGGCCCACAGCAAGGCAGCTATATAAGCCCACCGTCCAAAAGCTCTAAGCCCTCCACGTTCATGCCCACGTGGCATCGTCGAAGCATGTCGTCACTCATAATCTAACTCCAGCCTCTGATTTGCTGAGGCCGGTGACTGGTATGAAAAAGGGAAATATCTAATTTAAAAATTTATAATATAAGGAAAGAAACACGTGGCGAGCGGTGGCAAATTATTGATATGGATATTGCCGTTTTCGGCTAAGGTTGTGCAGTGTTGTTGTGTTACGTTAGTATGCCGCTACTTTTACATTGAGATTTGAGAGAGAGGTACACGCCAGGCAACAAAGAAGGAGTTTGGACCATTACGTGCGTGCCACTTGTTGAAGATTGTCAACGTAGGCTGCCGGCCCGCCTGGGTTGGTTCATGGTTGGTTGGATTGAGATCACAGACTGTCTGGTCTGGCATAATCTAAAGTTCACAACTCACAAGGACGGTCAGATCACGTTGAATGACCAGAACTGTAGACACGTGTATCACCAATCATGCGTGGGGCCCACCTCTCTATGGTCCTGGGCTTTTTCGGTTTGGGCCAACATTGGTCCTAGCTGGCTTCTTGTTATGTTGGCATGCAAAGAAAGCCCAAGGAGAAAAATCCCACATTCAAATGTGCATAAAAATTCCAAGGCTCGCAAATGCTTCCCTCCGAAAAGCTGTGAAACCGAGAAACCTCAGAAGGCTGCTCGCTTAGGTTTGCCTTCATTTTTGTTTTCCTTGAATCAACAATTTTATAGATCCTCAGGTGATCTGATAAGAGAATTAGATCCTTTTGATACCGATTGCTTTCTGGTGTTTAGATTCAGGGTCTTGGTGTTGTTATATCTGCTAAAGAGTAAAGAATGGGTGAAGAGGGCAGACAAAGCTTAAGGGATTTCAAGTGTAAAAAGATTCTTCCAGTTGCAGGAGTTGAAAAATCAGCTCCTCTGTCTCCTGCTCCAGTGAAAAACAAAATCCCAATGAGTCTAAGTCTTGAAGATAAGATTGCATGTCAGACACCGGAGAAGAAAGAGGAGCCTTCACACACCAAATGTCAGAAGGAGGGACAAACCCAACTTCCAGACAGGTAAGCCCTCCGTGGCTGCAATTTTCACTTTTTTCTCAGCAATATATGATTGTTTCAACCTGAAGTTAGTCATGTCTCTTTCTAATGCTCAGATACACAACTACGGCAGACTTGTTTGATTATATGAATTGTTCCTTGAGGTTGCTTGCTCTGCGTAAAAGACCACCTACTTTTCAAAATATTTCTACTCAGGTGGAAGTCCTAGCAAAAAGGTAATGGTAAATACTTCAAAATATTTCTCTTTAATGTACATCTTTTTTACTTTTTAGGCAAATGGAGGAATAATTCTACAAGGGGCTGGTGCTTCCATTAGAATTAATAGGGTTCCACTTATATGCATCAATATGTGTCTCTCCAAAAAAGTTCTGATCCTTAAATGGATCGATTACCTTTTGAAATAAGTGGAAAAGGATAACCATTATGAATCAGATTACTTTTACGCACAGTTTTTGTTTATTAATATAAACAATATAGATCGTTTTGCTCTTTTCACTTTTCGCAACTTCTGATATTAGAATTCAATCCAGGGTATAAGTGGTTGCAATGTGCTAGGCTTTAATGGTGTGGCAACCTATCAAATATATTCGTTTAAAATAAAATGGTTTACATTAGTTTTGTCTACAGTATCAAGAATCAGGATCATAACTTAAAGCATCAATTTCAATGTAAGGACTAAGGAGTGACTGGTGAGGCCCTAATGTGGTTGCACACAACCTTAAGTTTTCCCTAAACTGAAATAGTTCATTTGTCTGGTCCTATAGTGATATAAAAGTGATCCCTTGTTTCTTTTAATCAACAACTAAACTAAACTCAACAAAACAACTACGTGATCCAAACTCATCAAAAATGGGTCATAATCCTTTTTTTCTCCCTTGTTTGTATTTCTCAAGAAGTTGAGAAAAACTTCACAACTTGCTGCCAATGAGAAATAAGAACGAGGGAGATGTGACAGAAATTGGATATATGTTAAAGCTCCCTTGGTAAGATTTACGGATCAGAGAAATCTTAGCTCATTGTTTGGTACATTATGAATTTAAATATGCACATCTATGGGTTGATGGGGTAGAGTATTTTCCTGAACTGCCATTATGTACAAAACCGAACATTATACTGAACTTATGACTAAGTAGTGTACTGAATTGTTTCTTGTTTTTCTTTTCCAGAAAGTTCTTGTACAAGCATCTTGCTCAGATAAAATTTCTACTTCCTGAAGCCATAAAGGTGGATAGGATTTTGGTGCATGACAAGAAAACTCCATGCATGAAGCCAGTTTTGAATATCACCTTGCTATTTGATGTTGTAGAAGGTCACCGTGAAGCATCTGATTTTACAGCTTTGCGCCAGGTTTTTGCTACTAGGCTTCTTAATTTCTTTGCCATACATCCTGAGGTACTGCTCTGTCTCTTTTTCAGAATTGCTTCTTTTTTGCTTTTGAAGTTTTGCAGTATCCTCTTAATGCCACACTTGGATGTATGAATGAAAATGATAACCGTAGGGTATCCACCCAATTGTATGAAGAACGGAAAGGGAAAAGAAAAAAAAAACCTTCATACAAAAGATTAGAGTCTTAACAAAAATTCTAGGACTGTCGTAACCTCTTTGGTTGGACCTAATAAAAGTTTTTGGAGGTTTCTAAGTTGATAGTCTTATTTTGGTGGATGATAATTTGGTTATATAAAACAGAAGATGTGGATATGAACTGATACATAGATTAGAGTCAAGATGAATTAGCTTGTGGTGCTGACCATGCTGAATAGGAGATGAAACATTACCTATCAAATGCTATTTTTTCGTTGAGAAATTGGCATATGGTAATCCCATGTTATATAAAATGTTAAGTGATTAGATTGAGCTGGCTTCAACTTAGTGATCCTGTTTGGTGTGCTTGAGTTTAACTCTTTGGTGCCACCTAGGAGATGAAACAGTACCTGTCAAATGTTCACTTTGGTTCAGTAATTGGTAGATGATAGTCCCATTGTGTATGAAAGGTATAGTGATCTAAGTTGATACAGACCAAATTCGTTTCCTTCACTCGGGCATAGCTCTTTGCATCATGCATTTGATTAGTTTAGCTATGTATGTAGTTTGGTGGCATTCCATTTTGGTGGTTAAAATGTAAGAAATGAACTTATGTGTTCGTATTTCCGGTATCAAGGCTTGTGATGTTCTTGAGGCCATATTGCCAGAGCCTTTTAGCCAAAGAAGTCAAATACCTGTTGTGGAGCAATTGTCTACAGATTCTTCAATGGAATCTAAACCAACTTCAATTGAAACGCAGCTGTTGTCAGAAAAATTCTGTCCATATCCATATATCAGTAGACACTTCTCTCAGAATGCTGTTGTTCCTGAAACAGAAAAGGCCCAACTCTTAGCATCTCCTGTCTCTCTGCCATCTGCTGATGGTATGGATAACCAAGGTATTGAAAGTGAGCAGCAGAAAGGATTTCCTTTTCTGTCTTCCAATCCTGATAGTATGACTGAGCATAATATCAAAACTGGGCAACGGAAGGAATCGTGTTCCAATTCCAGTATTATCAACCACTCAGTACAAATGAGCCACCATCCACACTCTATTGGTTCCAGTGTATCTGAAAGCCCTCTTGTAAAACTCGCCTCATCTGCTGATAGTTTCATGATAGAAACACCTGCACCATTGACACCAAGGAGATCAATGCCCAGTTGTGATGCCAAGCATGAGACCATGAACAGCCAAAAATCAACATCATGTTATAAGCCTGCAAAAAGAATTCTAGACTTCTCACTCTTGGAAGGTGACAAAATTGTATTGGACTCCACTGCAGATGAGTCAGATTGTTACAAAGTTGTACACCAAAACATCCCTACAACTACAGACAGACTTTTTGAGGATGGAAACTTCACTTGCTCTTCAGCACCACAAGAGGTAAGTGGTTTACGCACTTCTCTCATTATTCTATTAAATGTGGCATTGGCATACTTTGGAATTTATTTGTTTTCTGTTTTCTTGAACTTGAGCTGTTTTTCTTGAAGGTGTTGATTGACTTGGGGTAATTTTAAATCTGTCAACCAAATGACTTGTTCAAGGTTCATGACAAGACAAACTAGATTTACTAGCACCAAAACTGTGGTACTTTTCCAGTGGTGTGTGTGTGTTTTAGAAAGGCTTACACCATGAGATCTGGATGTTATGACACCACGAAATTTAGTGATGTTTCTTATGGCAAAGAATATATCTTCTATGAGATCTACAAATACTCTAGATTTTGCCTTTCTACATTGCATTATTCTCTTCCGTCCAGTTGTGCTATTTCAGACAAAAAAAAAGTTCTAACATAAAAAAAAAAAAAAAAAAAAAAAGAACAAAAGTGTACCTTATCTCATCTTCCCACTAACTTGGAGTTTTCCATTATAGGTACAACAGATCCTTGGTTTCCCTGATGAGGATTGCAAGAAGAGTCAAACAAGTGCATTTATATGCCAGCAGCAGATGTCTACTTGCCTGACCGACATGGTTTCTCTAATTCACAGTATATTCAAGTCTTTGAACTGGTCTCCTATCACGAAAGAGGAGCTTGTGCACAAGATAATTATGAATAACCTTGATATTGTTGAAAGAAGTGCGTATCAATGTGTTAACTAGTGGTACATGTTTTCATTGCATTTCTAAATTTGGTGTTTGGTGACTGTATCATGTTTTCTTTGAAGGTGAAGTTGAAGAACAGATTGATCTTCTTGAAAGGCATGTTCCAGATTGGATCCACAGGAAGTTGTCTTCTAGTGGAGATATTATGTACAAGTGAGTTTTTATTTCTGTTTCATTAATCTGTTATTCATATCTTTGTGCATGAAGAGAACTTTGGAGTTAATTACACTTATACCCTCTGAGATTTATCGTCTTTTCACATATATCCCTTGGGGTTTCAAAAATTACACATATACCCCCTGAGGTTTCAAAACTATTGCATATAACTCCCTATAAGAGAAAAAAATAAATAAACAAAAAAGAAAATATTTGTATTGAGGTTGGACCTTACACCTTGAGTAATCTTATTAGGCCATTTCACCCCTTAGTATGTCTTTTTGCATAATTTCTCATCATTTTTCATCTTAGTATAGGGGTTATATGCAACAGTTTTGAAACCTGAGGGGGTGTATGTGAAAAAATGATAAACCTAAACCTCAAGGGGTGTAAGTGTAATTAACTCGAGAACTCTGGTGCATGATTATTGGTTTGATATAGTATAAGCCTTAAAAAATGTGTGAAGGTCAATGCTGATAGACGTTTGGTCCATCCCCTCTCATAAGGAGATAGTGTGCGAGCCCAGGAATAGGAAAGGTGGGGGGAGGAGGTGGGTGTTGTCCAATCCACAGCAATATATTGTGCAAGGGGGTAGGAATTGGTGGGATGTTTTGAAGAAAATACTTTAGGGTGAGATGACTCAAGGAGGGTTCTTTTCTTGTAAGTTCACTCTGGCTTGCATGCAGGTTTGCAGATTTTTTTTCTTGCTTAGTAGTAGTGATGATGGGGGATATTTATATGGGTTTTTTGTGAGAGATGATATTTTAGAAGAAGATACCTGCATGTTTTCCAGGATAGGAATCAGAGTGTATGCTTTCTCTCATATTTTATACGATGTTTCGTGGTGTGGCACTACCACACTAGCCAGCGTTGTTGTTGTTTGTTTGAGGCTACATGGGAGTTGAAAATTTAAGTTGAACTCAGAACAAGTGAGGGTTAAACCTCCTTGGCTACAGGAGTTGGAAATTTAAGTTGAACTCAAACAAGTGAGGGTTAAACCTCCTTGGAAGACCATATGACATTGTTTTCCTATAGGAGGCATGGCGCAACACTTCTTTCTTGTTCAGAAATGGTCTTCATTGTGTACAAAAAATGAAGGAAAAAAGCATATTATTTCTTATTGAAAATTAAAGATTAAATAAAAAGCATATTGTAGGACCTCACTGACTCTGCCTAGATAGGAAAAAAGAAGTACCCAATTTTGTCCCTCGTAGAAGTTTATTTTTGTTATTATAGATTTTTGTTTTTCTTCCTATTCGAAAGCTTGTCACAGCTTTGTATGAAAAGAAAAAAAAAATAAAAAAATAAAGCTTGCCACAGCTGCTCTTTAGTTACATGTCCCTATTCTTTATTTAGTATTATTCTTTTGCTGTTAAAATGCACTGCATTGGCTTTCAAATCAGCACATATATTTGGTGTCTTTTTCTTTTTTGATGCAAATGACCTTTTCTCTCAATTAGATGTACATAATTCTGCATTGTCAATCTCATGTTTTCTCCGACCACATGCAGCATCAAGCAAGTGCCAAATTTGGACTCAGTTCTATCAAAGCTTATTAGCACCTGATAAGTGACAGGACTTGGTCAAGCAACAGAGTTTCTTACTTATGGTTTCCTTTGGTGTTGGTGGCACTTGGAAAGTAAACTGTTCGGGAGTCTAGCTCTATCAAGTTTTAATGGCAGCATGTATTAGTGCGCAAATGCTTGGTTCTAGAAATCTGTTGTAATTTATATTTTCCAATTTGATCACTGGGGATCCTATTTCAACATGGACAAGGGTGTTGGTTTATTGTAATGTATGGATATTAAACAATGAGGCCCTTAATTAACTGGCAGAATTATTTGCCTTCTAGATGTCTTTTATTGCACCTAAAGCTCTCATTACTTTGAAGTTTGAAGCTAGTGTTTATTTCCCGTAAATCACACACACAAGTCTTTAGAGTAATAAGATGACAATACTATTATCAACTATATTCATCTTAGTCTAGTTGTAATTTTACCCCAATGGTGGGAGGTGTTCTAAGTTTGAATTATCTCTCCACAAATTAAAAAAAAATGACGACAAGATTACATCTTAAAATAATCAACTATAAATTCTAAATCCTAAACCTCCTAAACTATACTAAATTTTTCACCTCCTAAACTAGCTATTGGTATGTATTTCTCTCCATACAAAGTGGAAAGATCTCGCCCCGGGGGAATGAAATCCGAATCTCCGACCTTCAATCGTTTGGAAGGTGGGCTAGAGGTAGGTAATACTGGAAATAGCTTTGGGATACCAAACTACAAGAATAGGACATCCATAACTGGAGACTTCAAAGCCGATTACTGCATAAGCGTTTACAGTCGGTAACATCTTCAACATTTGTAGAAAGAGGAGGAAAGTCTAATTCTCTCCCAAAAAGATAAACAAACATTTCATTAACCCCTGATAAAATTTATAAATATAAAATGGTAACGGTAAATTTCTATTTTCTTTTTTGGTGAAACTTAAGATAGTTCTAAAAACAACTCAATTAGTTAACATAAGTTACCAACTATATTATTAAAACTGCAAAACTATTTAATAAAATTGGAGAAAAAATGGCTTTTAACGTTAATGTTACTATTTATACTACTTTCATAGTTTCATATTTAAAAAAAAAAAAAAAAAGCTATGAATACTAATCAACAAAGCTTATTTTGTTGTATAGAAAATCTCATGATATTTTTTTGGCATAAATTTAATTTAGACACATAACTAAATTGAGCGACACGGGTTTACTTAATCCCTGACACAGGCCCACAAACTCTCTCTCTCTCTATTATTATTAAATTGTGGGCCCGTGTCGCTCATTTGGCGGGAAATGTTTGCTGAGATCACGCCACGTCACCAAGTAATCCCGGTCAGCAAAAACCAAGCTGTTATTTAACTGATCTCTCAACGAATCAATGGACAGAAATTCATTTTTCAATTTAGATAATAGATCGGATGTATATTTGAAATATTTTAAAGTTCATAAATTCCGTTGAAATAGCTTATATAGTTATGTGTCTAAATTGAATTTATGCCTATTTTTTTTATTAATCAGCTGTTGTCATAAGACAAAATACCTTTAATACTTTAAATATTTATACTAATAAGAGTTCAGATCAAGAAAATTAATATAATGTTATCTAATTTATTCTTATCCAACCTATTACCTATCTCATTTTTTTTATAATTCTTTTTTGGATACACTTTTTCTATGATATATATATATATATATATTTTCTTTTTTCTTTTTTATGAAGTAGTTCTCAACTTCTCATGCATGAGTCTTTGAATTTATGAGGACAGTTTTCATGCAATTAGTTGAAAATAAATAACTTGTGAAACTTTGTATATATTTAATTTTATGATTATTTGTATAGAAAATTAGGATTAAATACCAAATCTCAATAATTTTTTGGTATAGCATGAAGACCATATAATTTTTCAATTGAACAACCAAATTTAAATGTAGTTTTTTAGATTAGGTCACAAATATGTTATCCCCTTTGATTTGAGCCTTTTCCATTTGACATTTTTATCCTTTGGTCCACATATGATGAGTGTTAGTTAAAATTTATAAGATTTAACAAAATTGCCAATTGCCCTTGAGACTTTTATATTATATTGAAAATTTGCTAATGTAGTCTCAACTTCACATTTAGTTGTAACTGTACGACACTCACAATTTCAAATTTAGTTGTGACTAAACGACAGTCACATCTAAGTTGTGAGACAGTCACAGTTAAGTTGTGACTTAATTGAATTTTTTTTAGAGAAATTATACTACAATATAGTATAAATAGAGGTCAAAACAATACTTTTACTCAAAATAATATATAATATAGTGGTGTGAGTTGTCTCTTTCAATTTACCAAGACAGTCACAGTTAAGTTGTGACTGGATTGATTTTTTTTTTTTAATACAATATAGTATAAATTAATGTAATATTTGTGATGTAATATTATTTTTATTTTTTTTATTGTAGTGGCCTGTGATGTAATATATGTAAATTCTAATACTTTTTACTTTATTAATTTGTTTGACTTTTCAACTAGTACCTAATGTAAAATGCTATTTAATTTTGGTACATAAACTAAAAAATTATTGAAATTTAATAGTTAAAATCAATGGACCTTTATTTGTAACAACGGACTTTAGATACTAAATTGTAATGTTTTTTTTATTTTAATTATCAAAATATTTATGTAATTTCACTTTAGGTACTAAATTTCAGTTTAGGTACCAATTTTAAAAAATATGGTTATATCGAGTTGTACTTGTCTAATAGTTATAACTTTTTATTAATTTGTTATTTTTTCAATATTTACAAAGCTTAAACTTTAATGTGTAGTATCTGGGTTATAAAACTTTATCCCTTAATCCTAAATCAAAAGCATTAAACCTTTATAAATTTAGAATTTTTATGAATTTGAAATGGTCATAACTGTGACTATTTGACAATTACAATTGTATAGCAAACCGATTTGTGATGTAATATAAAATGTCTTACTCTAGGTTAGTACCTAAACTAAAAAAAATTAGTCTTACTATTTTGTTGAAACACTATTGATATTTGATATTTAATTTTAATTTTTTATTATTAGTATTTTAATGTATATAGAAAAAAAAGATTACTGTATATTGTTTTTTTCTTTGTTGGGCCTTTGGCTCTCTCATGTACCAAAAGAAGTCTTTTGTAACCTTCCTTTTTCTTTCCCTTTGAACGCTCACGCTACATCGCATTAGAAACAAAGTGGTAATCAAATCCCTATCACAAGCATGACACGTGTCAATCGAGGTCATTTGATGACCGTCGGATGTTGGGCACAGGCCATAGAGGGCTTTTATAGCGAGAAGAAACCTAACCTTAGCGCCGTCTGAGGGCTTGGCTTCGTATCCTCTATCTCTTCCTATCTAACACCCACAAAAACCCTAGAAACGCCAAAACCCCAAAGGTAAAACTCTTTCTCTCTTCCTGTGTTCTCGTTAATCATTCGTAGTCTCTGTTCTAATTTCTGAGTTAGGGTTCTTTCTCTTTGTTTTGATTTCGCTCGTGTTTGTTTGCTGGTATGGGTTATTGAGTTAGGGTTCTTCCACTGTGATTATTAGTTTAAGTACGAGAGATTCAGTTTCTATTTTATTATACTTTCTCTGTCCGTGAAATTTATTTCACAGCTAAGCAGAGTGCTTTTACTTTGTCGGTATTGCGATTCTGCTACAATATAATTGGTGTTTTCATTGTTTGGGCAGCCAAAGTGTGCTTGAAATGTTTACTTGATGAGATTGCAAATCTACCACTACTGTGCTCTTATGTTCTCATATGCATTACCATCATTTTAGGAGCGTCTTTAGTATTACATTTTTTTTTTCTATGGGTGTAATGATGTGAAAATGGCTAAGATTGAAATTTCAAGTCGGCTTTCACTATGACTGTGTCATCGGTATATCTGGTTAATTTGGGTAACTTTACTTTTATTATCTCCAGTGGGCTTTCTTTAGTGTTTTTGGTACAAAGTTAAGTGTTTTACCGTCATAAATTTATATACGCAAACACACACGTATGTGTATAAATATTGCTTTGTTATATGTTGGCTTACAGTATTAGCTTTGTAAGTTTTGGAATGCAATGGTTGCTTTTTATGTGAAACTTATGTTGGTTATGATAAACACTATTTTGCTGTTCTTACCATCTTTAAACATTTTCTTGCACATGCACATTTCTTTGGATGTCTTTTCTCATGGCTAACTTGTTCTTTGATATTTTAATTAAGATAAGCTGAAATTTGAAGCTAATTGTTGATTTTTATTGCTATAGAATTCGGAGGTGTGTTGAACTCAATTAGGGTGTTTGTTTCTGTGTCAGTGTGAGAAGTTAAACAATTGACGTGCCCTTTCATAAGTTGCATGTCGATGCTTCATATATGTTCTTGCTAAAGTTTTTATGAGTGATGCTTATTTTTCTTAATATACTATGAAATTGAAGAAACTGGATAACAGAAAACATGGTTAAATTGTTCATTATTTGTGACACTGTGAAACAAAAGACTGTGCTGTGTTGGACTTTTTACTGCTCTAAAATGCAGAATACGATAATATTATTCAAGATACAAAGTTCTGGCTCTTGAATTTTTTTTCGTTTTTGGATTCTCTCGTTTTTTAATTTTGCAATTGAAACTTAGTACTTGCACTTTGCCTTCTTTTTATGCAGATGAATCGGGAGAAACTTATGAAGATGGCTGGTGCTGTTCGCACTGGTGGAAAGGGTAGCATGAGGAGGTGGGTTACTTTTCCTGTTTGAAACTCCTGTTATATACCAAGTTAACTGACAGAGGCTGAAATATGAAGCTTTAACGTTAATGGGTATATTTAAAGTATTGTTGTGGTTGATAATTTTTTTTGTTATTTAATGGGTATGTGTGAAGCACTTTGCACATTGAGTAGATTGTTTTATTTTTTTGTTACTCAGTGTCTTTTCTTATTCTTGTGTACTTTGAGAATAGCAATGCCCTAGCTTCTAGGGTTAGCTGCTCTTCCCAGGCCTGAACAGGAAATTTCCACTCTGATTGATTTTATAACCCATTGCGGTTGTACCAATGAACAAACCAAGAAAAAGAGATGCAGTCTTTTGGGGAAAATGGCAAATTTACTGTAATCTGCAGTTCTGCATTTGGTGCAATAGGTAGTTCTAACAGAATCTCCAACAGACTCCCCAAACCCGAATGCTCTAGTTTAGATAGCCCTTATTTAAAAAAGTAAGCTCCCATAGACTTTGTGTAATGGCCTTTTAAGTGGAGAGCCTACTCTCACCCTCTGAATGTGGAGTGTGATGGGCTCTCTATTCAATATAATATTATATAACTTTGTACCATCAAATGGAAGAAGTATTATTAGTAAAATAAAATAGTAAAGTGAACAAATAAACGTAAAAGTAATTCAAATGGTGACAAACTGAGAATTGTCAGTTTAACATCAAATGTGCCCTCTAATTTGGAGAAGATGCTCCCTAAAGTAGACAGCTTTATTAGGGAATGGCTTATTTTGTGTTTGACTGCCCTTGAACTGCATTGTATTTATAATGTATTTTCAGTGGTTTGCTCTGCCCATCTGCCAATTGTTGTCAATCATAAAGATCTTACTCATTTCTGTAGTGGTTTCGTATTTATTATATCTTTGTTATTGTCGTATCTCTTCCTTTTGTTTGTACGTGATTTGTTTCTTCATTTCTGCTATTAACTACAGAAAGAAGAAGGCTGTTCACAAGACAACCACCACAGACGACAAAAGGCTTCAGAGCACCCTTAAGAGAATAGGGGTGAATGCCATTCCTGCAATCGAGGAAGTCAACATTTTTAAGGATGATGTAGTTATCCAGTTCATAAACCCCAAAGGTGAGGCCATCTTGACAATTCGGATCTTGTACAACTTTTTTTTAACTCCCTTGTTTATATCTGCTGATTTTCCTTGTCTGCTGCAGTTCAAGCTTCCATTGCTGCCAACACTTGGGTTGTTAGCGGTTCTCCTCAAACGAAGAGTATGCCTTTATTTCTTTTCTATATTTTAGATTTGAAATGATGATTTTACATGTGATTAGTTTTGGTGTCTTCGGGATTGGAAATGTACCAGTTATTTAAAAAAACTGATAGGAATTTTGGTGTTCGAGGGAGTTGGAGGGTTTGCATTTTGATCATTGAGTTCAAATTCCATTGAGAATTGTGGAATGCTCCTTGTTAACTGAGTCTGAATTTTATTCTGCAACATGCATTTAATTTAATATGTGATATTAGTTCAAGATTTGATGTTTAAGTCATGGTCTCTACCTTGTTGATCAGTTCGAGTTTTTGTTTTACAATGTGTGTTGTGTTTATGTTTAGGATATGACATTTGTGTTGTGTGATAGTTACTTTTTTGTTATTTAATTTTGTTGTGGTCTCTTTCCTCGTTACGGGTTGGGGGGAGGGGTTTGCATTTGATAGTGTGGTGGATAATCAATATTTTATGTAATTTGACAATTAGTGTGCGTTGGATTTGAATATAAACGGGTGGCTTGTAAGAGAACCTTACCTTGAGTTATGAAATTATAAACATAAATACTTGTATTGCAATTATTTTTTTGGTTTACAAACCTTTTGGTTTTCTTTTTAAATTTCTCCAAACTTAACATATGATCTTCTCTATTGTAGAATTGCAGGATATTCTTCCTAGTATTATCAGCCACTTAGGTAAGTGTGCTTGTGTTCCTTTTATTTTGTTATCCCTTGATGCTTGTGTGAGCTTCATTTATGGAGGACCTATGAAATTCTGACACCCTCCATTATTTTCAGGGCCAGATAACTTGGACAACTTGAAGAAGCTGGCAGAACAGTTCCAGAAGCAAGCACCTGGTGCTGGTGCTGGTGCTGGTGGAACCACTGCCCAAGAGGATGATGATGATGAGGTACCGGAGCTTGTTGCTGGGGAGACCTTTGAAGCTGCTGCAGAGGAGAAGGACAAGGAGGAGAATCAAGCTTCTTAGGGTTGCAATGAGATTTGTGCCATTTTATATACTTTCAATGTGTTGAAAGTTTTTGATTTTGCTTTTACCTTTTCTAAGTCTTACCATGTTTTATTCGATGGATAGTAGTTACTTTTTTCGGAATTGCTAATGGATGTGCTTTGATGGTAATTTTTCATGTTGAAGATTATTATCTTGTTGATGGTCAAGTACCGTCCTGTATATTTCTTTGGTTAGGATAAAGAACATCGCTTATTTTTGGGCCTGAATGGGGATTTAACCATGGTTGGGTTTTTATTTTGTAGAGTTTGCTTATCTTTGGGTTAATTGTTGACAACTATGAAGCAACTGGGTTTTTTATTACAGAGAAAAGGGCTGTGCTAGGGTATCTGCCCTAACTGAACCCTAATGACATGGAAATTCATAAAAATTCCATGTCATTAGAGTATTTAATATTGTTAAATATATCTCATATTTTATTTGCCACTTAGACTTTTGAAAAATACTCATTTTAACCTTTCTTAAAATTTTACAAAATTTAAATGAAAATATTATTAAGAGAGAAAATTAAACACTAAAATAAAATAAGAAAAGAAACGTACCAGCAGATTTGAGAAAGACATTTTCTGGAAAACATCAAAACAATCCAGCCACTAGTATATATAGTTGTAGAAAGATCAAAATTTCGAATAAAATTGTAATTGCGATTAGATCAAATTTTTTCCATTGATCAAACTTTTGAATAAATCCTAAACCTATTCACCACCCAATTGTTGGAGTTGGATGCTAGTGGCCAGCCCACTTCTTTTGCAGGTCGGAGGAAACTAGTCTTTAGAGAGAGACAGATGAAAAGGGGTTGTCATTGTTCAGTAACAATTATCTTAACAGATTCCTAGCTATGAAAGAGTTGATTCATTGGCAAACATCGCCTCAAGATGAGGTAAAAATTAGTCTTTATATCTCATCATGAAAGACATCTCAATAACTGTGTCAGGTCTCACTGAAAATTTGTAAGCAAGACATCTAAATAGATTACAACGAATACTTGCATGCAACTATGCAAGACATCTAAAATCGATTACAATGAATGCTCTTAGGAAAAAAAATAAAAAAATAAACAAATAGGCATCTCACGACCACGCCAGCGGAGGAGTGCCCGTCGTCTTGATCTGTTTTCTTTCATATCTCTCTCTCTCTGCTTTTCATTTCTCATTCACCTGGGCTCAAGTATAACAAATTAAAAGTTAGAAGAATATCATAATGATTTTACAATATATGTACTTAAGGAAGTCTTAGTATGCCATGAATTATGGTTTCTTACCCTTTTTCGCCATGCCCTAACACTTTCAGAACTAGTAATTGTAATCATTTTCTTCTGGCCAGTGAATTTTTCCTTAATGGAGACGTTTAAGATACCGTTTTCATCAATATCAAAGCAAACATAAAATTTAGGAATACGCTTTGGAGCTGGAGTAATGCCATGGAGGCTCAACTTGCCCAAAAAGTTATTATCTAAGGTTGTTTTACTCTCACCCTCCCAAATGGAGAATGTCGCGCAATGTGGGTCGTCACAATCTATAGTTGAAGTGATTGTCTTTGTGACGGGAATTTTGTTGTTTTTTGGAATCACAATTTCCATGATATGCTTTTCATCGGTATTCAGTGATATAGTTTCCACCCCAACCCCAAGTGACAAAGGGGTGGCATCCAAGATAGTAAAGAGTTCAAGCTTCCCATTTCCCTTCCCTCTCATAGTCTCATGGCTGCAGCTTGAATAGCGGCACCATATGCCACCACCTCATCCGGATTAATGCTCTTACACAGCTTCTTTCCCTCGAACACATTCCGCAATAGCTGCTGCACCTTGGGAATTCTAGATGAGCCACCAGCAAGAACAACATCATGGACACTGCTTGTGTCCATGTTCGCATCCCTCAAACACTTATCCACGTGCTTCATACACTCGTTGAAGAAATCCATGTTGAGCTCTTCAGGAACGAGTAATAGTTGTATAGAAATCAATACCCTGGTCCAAATTATCAATTTCAATGTCAGCAGATAACGTAAATGAAAGCCTCCTCTTTGCCTTCTCACAGGCTTTTCTCAACCTTAAGAGCCCTAGGGTTTTCACTGACGTCCAATTCATGCATCCCCTTCAATACCTCAACACAATACATCAGCATTCTCTTATTAAAGCCTTCACCTCCAAGATAAGAGTCTCCAGTCGTGGCCTTCACTTGAAAGATATCATCTCCTTGAGACATCTAAAGTAGCACCACCCAGATCAAATATCATCACATTCCTCTTGCTATACCAACCGGCTTTCTTGTCAAGCTCATAAGCAATGGTTGCAGCAGTTGGTTCGTCGAGAAGATTCGTGTCCTCTAGACCAGCATCGACGCTTGCATACATTGTAGACTGACATTGTGCGATATCAAAGTAAGCAGGGACAGTGATCACTGCTTCCTTCACAATTGTTTCAAGGTATGCCTCAGCAAACTCCCGCATCTTTCTTAGAAGCATGGATGAGATGTCTCCTGCATCAAATTGCTTCTTTACCCCCTTGTGGGTAACCACAATCATGGGCCTGTCACCAGAATCTTCAATCTCCTTGAATGGCCACAGCTTCATATTCTTCTTAACATCTCTGTCACTGAACCGTCTACCAATTAACCTTTTTACATCTACACTATTTAAACTAATTGATGTCAAATTAGAAACACAATAATTATCCAACAAGTAAAATTGAATTAAATATTCACTAAAAACTAAACTACTCACTTAAAATACTACTGTTGGAATATCAGGGAAAGAAAATAAAACTTAAAAGAAGTAATAGAAGAAGCTCCTCATACAAATATAAAATAAAACTGATTTGAGAAACAGATTAAACAGTTTGGCTCATGGTTCATGGCTTATATGAGAGACTTAATATGAGGAATAAGTGAGAAACAACAAGATATAATTTATAAAAGTAAATCAAACTTTTGAATGTGTTATTTCTCGGTTGTCCTTCATGTTAAGTCTCACCGGCCTAACAAATCTTGCAAATTAAATATGTAGGTAAATAGAGAATTAAATTAAGATGACCGACCATATATACATAAGCTGGAGTTAGCTTCGGGGTTTCTAATGACATTGTTGATGGCTGCATCACCTATCAAGCGTTGGGTGTCAGTGAAGGCAACATAAGATGGAGTAGTCCTTTTGCCCTCGTCATTGACTATGATTTCTATACGATCGCCCTGCCACACTCCCACGCACGAATACGTTGTGCCCAAGTCAATCCCTATTGCAGGAACCTCTTCTTCTCTCGCCATTCTCAATTCAAGAACTCGAACAATTAGTGGTCGCAGGAAGATTAATGCTTGAATTTTTTCTTAAGCCCCTGCTGTGTGCATGCTTTAGGTTTTATAGGGTCAGGTTTAGTTGTGTTATAAGCATATAAGAATTATCTTTACGGGTCTTCCATCCATAATTGATTAACAATCATATTCCTACCAGAAAAGCTAAGGGCCCAACTTTTGTAAGAATTCGACCCAAGAAAAATAACCGTAAAAGTTATCTTTACGGGTCTTCTCCATAATTGCTTAGGAGGCAATGATGCATATTCCAACTAGGAAAGCTTTCTAATAGACCAAAGATCCCAAGACAAACAAAAAATGCAAACTGTTTCTTTTTAGGTGCCTCTATTCAGACCCAATTTTTTTTTTTTTTTTCAGTAATGCTACTCTTACTATATTTTTATACCACGATTTCATATCATCTTACATGGCATTCATACATTGGACACTAAAAATAAAAAAATAAAACCTAAAAAAGAAAAAGGAAATACCCTTTCAGTAAAGTAATGACACATCAGATGAGATACAAATGTGAGAAAAAAAATGTGAGACAACTAGCATTATTGTTTTTATTTTTATCAGTAGCCCAATATACTATTTATACCCATTTTCACTTTTTTTTTTTTTAAAATACACCCATCTTCATTTTAAAAAATGTTAAAACTTATTAGTATAATTTTTCCTAAACTACCCTTACTAATACCCAATATAACACTCATCAATTCTACTTACTTTACCCAACATCATCACCTTCACGTTTTTATAATTAGTACCTAAATTATAATTTAGTATGTAAACTGAAATGACATAAAACTGTTGATAATTAAAATAAAAAATATTGAAATTTGGCACCTAAAATGAACAGAACTTTTCTTTAATCACATTGTTTGGTATGGCTATGTGGCTATGCCTTTGTTTTGTCCACACCATAAAGGGGCTCAACAAGAAAAAGAAAAACAAATTAAGTTACAACACATGCATTTTCATTCATACATATATGATGGATCATACTGATGCGCCAGCCTTAATTAGGCTAGGCTCCCCCTAAGAGTGCATCAACTCTAGCATTGTCTGCCCTTGACAAAAACTTCATGCAAATGGGTGGCTTAACCCCTGCAAGAGCAAGTATTGAAGCAGGCAAAGTCCAAATCCCATCCCCACAGATCAAACCAGAAGCTACTGCAGGCACAAAAGCATCTGCCTTGGCCTTGTTGATCCTTCCCCACACAAACACTATCACGCTCCCAATGGCCATATCAATGGCAAAATATGACCCCAGATAGAAGGGGATTGCCATTGCCATTGGTAGTGGAATGAACCGTGCCCTCTTCTTACCAATGAAATCCCTTATCAGGTTTATTGCAATGGCTGCAACAAAGAACACGCCACAAAGCATGAGGCAATTCTTTGGGAGAGATTTGAAGCCATCAACCCCCAAAATAGCCATGTTACGGTACACCACAGCATATGGAGCAGGATATGCACTGCCAGGTTTCCCGAGGTCCGGAAAGGCTTTGTAGAAGAGCCAAAAGACACTCGGAGAAATTACACAACCCATTGCTGTGCCAATCACTTGGCTCACAAACATTGAGCGGGGTGAAGCTAAGGTTAGGTAGCCAGTCTTGAAATCTTGTGTTAAATCAGAGGCTGTTGTGACGATGTTCATCATGACTCCACAAGCTGCTAATCCTGCAATAACACCACCATGTGAGGCACCAGCCCACGACCCAATAGTGAAGATGGCCACCTTTCCGTAAGTGGAAGCCAGGGACCAATCGGTGAGCCCAGTCCCATATGCATTACAGAAAGCCAAGGTGGGTGCTAAGAGGTACATGACCAATATGTAATACCATTTGAGTTGGGGAAATATGTGTGGTACAGTGGCCATGGAGACTGCAGCAATTGCCACATAGCCTCCAACAGCAAACCATGTTGGAATTTGGTCTCTAAGAAAGAGTTGGGTCCGGCGCTGGTCATCATAAGAGAGCTCAGAGCTCGCAGCAGAGGCCTTATCTGCAACTGGGAGAATGCTGCTCACATCTTTGTCTCGGAGTTGAAAATACAAGGCAAAGAGGGTTCGACTTAGCACCTTGAAGAAGTTGTATAGTCCATCACCAAGGATCATGGCAATGGCAATGAAGACCTAAATTCAGAATTCAAAGTAAGTTTTGAATACAGAGGAATATCCTAATTCCTGAATGAAGCGTGTATAAATACAGGGAAAATGTAGCTTCTTTTTCCTTTCATTTTCAAGTGGAAAACTCACCTTGTAGCCTTGAAGGCCATTCATGCTTTTTAAGCTGAGGTCTGCACTGTACCAATCACCTCTCCTACTTTCTATGAGAGGCCACATTAAACCCCAAGAAAGAATGCCTCCAAGAAGCACTGACATGTTTACAATGTGAGGGCAAATCATCCCTACTCCAATATATGTTGCTGAGAAATCAAAATAAAACCTGAAAATTCCAAAAAATTAATTAGAAACAAATTGGAAAAATATTGCTACGGTACATGAATAAAACAGATTCTTGAAGAACTAACCTCACCAACTGAACTATATCCCAAGTACAAAGTTACACACACACAGTAATTATGAAATACAACAATTATATTACAATCCATTAGTGACCAAATAATCATTGCTACCAGAACCATATATATAATATATTACTTTAATTTAAATAAGAAAATAAGGTTGGGGTTAATAAACGTACATATTCTTATATGCTTTGAGGCCGAGTGAAGGGAAGTTTACAAATCCACAATCACCTTCAGCAGTATAGAACCATTGAAAGAAACCCCACAAGAAACTGAAAGAGAAGAATTTCCCCAACTCTCTTACTTGTTTCCTAAAAGAGTAGAATAAAAAAGAAACTCATGAGAACAATAAGTATCAACTGGTCTCATGCATTAACTTTGAAGGCGTATATAATGTTGGGTGGTGCCATACTTTGCTAGGTTGACTCCTTCAGGAGTGTGGAAACTGTTGATAAGATGGGCAGTTGCAGTACCACTTGGATATGTCAATTTGAAGTCTATGATCATGATCTGAAACCAAACACGTCCATGTACGTTGATGAGAAAACACTAAGATTTGATCCCGCACTAGCTTTCTTTATTTTCATGAAATAGTGAATTCTATGTCCGTGAAAATTAATCAATTATAATTTATAGAATGCAAGTTTGCGTGTGGAGTGTACCTTCCGAAGAGGCACCACTGAGAAGAGGCCCAGAAAGCTAACAACAAAAAGAAAACCAGTTATCCATAGTAATCCCGGATCTTTGGTATCATTGGTGTCTTTAGATTGGTCTGCAATGCGTGCACTCATGCCAAAGAGATAGCTCCCAAAACCTCCTGTTTGTAGTTTTTGCACACACACACACACACACATAATTATAAACAAAAGAAAATGATTGAAAACAAAAGATATATTTTACACTACTAGAATCATAATATAACTTGTAATTCAAAATACATCATGTGATGTACATGCACTTAATTGAAATTTTCAATTATTTAATGATATTGAAGGTGTGTAAGGCCTAAAGACCAAATGGAACTTGATTAAAAGGCTTTCTCAATCTCAATCTATAATCTATTAATATAGAAGAGAAGAAGAAAATCCCTGTTATCAGCCACTTCTCAATCTGAATTAATTCAACCGAGCTGGATGGATGGCAACATAACTTAGTCAAATACCGATAATTACCGAACAAATTAAGATGTTTGCCTAAAAATACTACTCTATATATGTATATATATATATATATCTATATATCTTTCAGTTTCTTCTAATTATATGTTCATTAATATGTGATATACAAAAACAAATAGTGGTTTACTTGAAAATTTCGGCCTATTGGGTTGAATTTAGAGGACAGAGGTGACTCTCACTATTTAATTTCGTCAAATAGTAATCAAGTAAAACCATGCCGGCCTAAGCAAAACAAAAAGACAGTAAATTTATGCTAGCAAATTTGATTTTGTAATAAAAAAGAAAAAGAAAAAGAGAAGAAATAACTTTTTACTCTACAGATTCAAGTATCTTCAAAAAGAGGAACATGGTTGACTTAATAATTTTTCTTGTGTCAAAAAAAATGGGGGAAGAAGAAGAATGGTAGGTTGGCAGCTAAGTTTCCGTTTATGAGCAGCATGCCAAAAGTTTCCGTTAAATTAAATGAAGGGAAGAAAGAGCAAAAAGGAAGTACCGCTAAAGGCGATGCCGGAGGAAGCAACGACACAGGTCTGGATAACGGTGTTCTCTTGCCTTGTGAAGGGCTGGTTCAAGAAGCCGGTTCTGTTAAGTATCTTGGTCCAACTCCCTACAAAGAAGAAGCCAAGGAGACCCGCAGAGACATTGAGAGAAGGTATGATACCAGTGGTGAGGTTGAGCTTCATCACGATCACGCTGAACAATATGCTCAGCACGAAGCTTATCACAAAGGCCCTCACCGTCAGCTGCTTCGTCCATGATGGCACTTCCTGCTTCTCAAACAACCTTTCCACAGACAAATAGTCCCCTTCTTCTTTTTCTTCTTCTTCTACTTTCCTGTGCTTGCTCTTCTGGTTCGGATCATCATCTTCTAATTCTAATTCATCTGCCGAATTCTTCTCCCTAACTACCCTTTGCTCTGGATGAGATACAGATTCAGATTCTTGATCCATATCATATGCCCAGCGCAATAATGAATGATGGATCTTTTGGCCTTGCCTTTTTTCTTTATATAGAATATACTTGGGCTGGGGGGCCTCAAGGATAATGAATATTGATTATTGAATGGTTTCCTTTTGTCTTGGTTTTGCCCTTTTTCCAATAGCAAGCAGCCAAGCAGATTAGATTCGCTGGAGATTTGGAATGCAAGTTAAGGTAAAGGGAGCTATCTCGCCTTATCACATCACGAGCATCATAAATAGTAAAGGGAATCTCTTTGTTGGAATTAGGACTTGAATTAATGCTGGACCAAAAACTGATCCATCTTGAAATTAATTCGATTGTTAAGCAAAGGCAAGATCTTGGAAATCATATTTTCTATGATCATATATACAGAAATGCTCTCTTCACAAATAATATATATATATATATTGTTACATATTTTGAGATAATTAAAAATGAGTAAAGAGTTTATCGAAATCAAAGTGAGGTTGGACTTGATTTTCCTTGTTTACATGCTCTACTCTACTTGTGGTTGTGCGATCCATGTTGACGCAGTTGCCATTTTCCAACCAAGCCGCCCTAACAAAAATATATGTACATCTTGAAACGCAAAGGCTCAGTAGCTTACTAAATACTAGCATACTTTGTCTTTCAAATTATTTTGAGGGGAAAGTGCAAACCCCTTGATAGTTTAGGGAGAGAAATTATAATTAATGGATAACCCTAAATAAACAGTGCAAGTGTATTTTAGGTTTCCTAAATATTCCAATAATATCTGCTAGCTTATTTTAGTAAATTAGTCATGTGAGTAAGTCTTTGAAATTAGTCCAATTAGGGAAGATAAGCGAGTAATGAGTTAGAATTACATGTGGTTAGGTTTAATTCCTTCCGAGAAAAAAAAAAAAAAGAAACAAAAATGAGTCGAAGTGAGGTTGTGACTTGGACTCGATGAAAACTTGACGAGTAATAATGAAATGATGGGAATATTGATGTTGAGTTGTTATTTCCAGCCTAGCTAATATGTGACTAGCATCACAAATGTATATAATAATAGTATGCCACCACGCATCACTATGTGAATGGATGGATATAGTAAATTAGTAAGTATAATAAAAACATGAGTACAGCCAGACCACACGACTACACTAGCAGAGGCCAGAGAGAGTGGACTTTTATCTTCTAACTGAGACTTTAAAAGAGACAATACATTATATACAACCTTGTTCTGAAACACTACAAAGGCAGGTTACAAATTAAGCTGACCATGAAGAAAGCAACTCCGGTTTCACACTTCACACTTCACACTACTTCTCACATGGCAATGCTGTCTGCTTTCATATATTTTTAATAATGTTCGATTGTCAAAGATACAGAAAATCTTCTTAATTGAAGATTCAAAACAGAATATTCTGCCGGCTTTATATTAATATTTCTTGATCCATTATTTTATATTCTAACAATCACAGTGTGTGGAAAGTGGGAACACTTTAATATATATATATATATATATATACAAAAAGAGGGCCCTTCCAATAACGGATCCCTCATTTAGTGTTAAATAAGGGATCACCTTGTGGGGCCCACACGAGTCGTTTTGTATTAATCCGAACCGTCCATTTTTTACATCTCTATTGATAGATCATCCCTGCAAAAAATCAGCCAAATCGAAAATCGTTTACCCGTTCGGTTTAGCGGTCAAAGTTTAAAACAAATGAACGAATAACAAATTCCTCTATAAACACATAACTTTGACCACTTAATTGAACGGGTAAACGATTTCCGATTTGGCTGATTTTTTACAGGGATGATCTATCAATGAAGATATAAAAAATAGACGGTTCGGATTAATACAAAACGACCCGTGTAGGCCCCACAAGGTGATCCCTCATTTAACACTAAATGAGGGATCCCTTATTGGAAGGGCCCTCTATACAAAAATACTCTAAAGCTAACTGATTAGTAAATTAATACAAAACTAACTACCATGTTGGTCCCACTGCATAATGTAATCTCAAAATCTGAACTGTCCATTTTTTAAGCCCTACTTCAAATATCATCTCTTTAAAAAATCTCTAAAATCGAAAGTCATTTAGCTATTTGATTATAATAACAATTATTTCTATGCTTTTATCGAAAATACTGTTCGTCTATTTATTTGATCTCAATTAGATGATTATATAATTTTCAATTATATATGTCAATTCTTGATCCAATATTCTTATTGTAATAAATTAATAATTGAGAAAGTTTTATAGTTCATGAAATTTAAAAGGTTTACGAATGTGACCACAATGACAACCACAAGAGCAGCACAGCAAAAGACAAAATTGCTATAAGGAGTAAAGATGGATGAAGCCATGGAAATTTTTAAAGAAAATCATGTCACTTCCGGCTGGACCCCATAATTTGACACCCGAACGAACCTACGTGCAAGATAAGATTGGACTTTGGCGTGCCTGTGCCGTTCATTCCAAAGTCAAAAGTCAACCGATTCAAACCCTATCACTCAAATTCTTTGACAAGAGAAAAAAACAAGATTAACTATAATTGCACGCTAGTGAATTTATCAATGGGGGGGGGGGCTATGCACACCACCCTAATCCACTAAGTTGACCACCCCACTTAAATTTTTACCCCTTTGTGCCCATTTTGCCCCTGCAATAAAAAAAAAAACTCAGCCCCTCCAATTTGGCCGGCCA